>NC_042980.1:46458340-46508340 GCF_901001165.1 Salmo trutta
TGATCCGTAATCCTTGACTGGGGCAGTATATGCTGCCGTTGAGTGTGATATCATCCTGCCAGGTGGAAGGATTCCAGACCACTCTTATCAACCTTATTGAGGAGAAAACTATGCTGTCAATAGTGCAACTGTAATCAGTCATTGCCTATTCACAGGTCTGCATTCTCTGTGTCTGTAACACTGTAGCCTGGTCTCTATGTATCAGTCCAGAGAGGTGTTTTGTTTTCCGTAAGGATGCTCCCCAGGCAGGGAGCGGTCTCAGATGATTCCCCTTAACGACCTCATAACACTCAATTCGTTGGCCGCTGACGCCTTGCCCTCCTCCTCGGAGCTTTACACAGCTAAAACCTGACCCATTGTCTGACTACTGCTACTGATGCACTTCTCTTCACATTCTATTTGGTTATTTCTCTCCTCTCTAATCCTCTCCTCTCTTATTCTCCCCTATCTTATCCTCTCCTCTCTTATTCTCTCCCTCTCTTATTCTCCCCTCTCTTACCCTCTCCTCTCTTATTCTCCCCTATCTTATCCTCTCCTCTCTTATTCTCCCCTATCTTATCCTCTCCTCTCTTATTCTCTCCCTCTCTTATTCTCCCCTCTCTTACCCTCTCCTCTCTTATTCTCTCCCTCTCTTATCCTCTCCCTCTCTTATCCTCCCCTCTCTTATCCTCCCCTCTCTTATCCTCCCCTCTCTTATCCTCTCCTCTCCTCTCTTATCCTCCCCTCTCTTATCCTCTCCCTCTCTTATCCCCTCTCTATTCTACTCATCTGTCTCTGCATCTGTTCCTCTTTCTGTTCCCCAGCAGCAACTTTGATGCATCTCTTCAATACCTTCAGCATGATCCTTTGGGCGGTTTAACAAGACACGACGGGCCTGTTTGAAATGTTGTAGATCTGTGCAGTGTTTTGGGAGGTTTAAGTCCAGTGTAAGTTGGATATAATACCAACTCCTCATCCCTCCTAGTCCTAACCCTCACTATATCACCCCTCCTAACCCTCACTATATCACCCCTCCTAACCCTCACTATATCACCCCTCCTAACCCTCACTATATCACCCCTCCTAACCCTCACTACATCACCCCTCCTAACCCTCACTATATCACCCCTCCTAACCCTCACTACATCACCCCTCCTAACCCTCACTATATCACCCCTCCTAACCCTCACTATATCACCCCTCCTAACCCTCACTATATCACCCCTCCTAACCCTCACTATATCACCCCTCCTAACCCTCACTACATCACCCCTCCTAACCCTCACTATATCACCCCTCCTAACCCTCACTACATCACCCCTCCTAACCCTCACTATATCACCCCTCCTAACCCTCACTATATCACCCCTCCTAACCCTCACTATATCACACCTCCTAACCCTCACTACATCACCCCTCCTAACCCTCACTATATCACCCATCCTAACCCTCACTATATAACCCCTCCTAACCCTCACTATATCACCCCTCCTAACCCTCACTATATCACCCATCCTAACCCTCACTACATCACCCCTCCTAACCCTCACTATATCACCCATCCTAACCCTCACTATATAACCCCTCCTAACCCTCACTATATCACCCATCCTAACCCTCACTATATCACCCCTCCTAACCGTCACTATATCACCCCTCCTAACCCTCACTACATCACCCCTCCTAACCCTCACTACATCACCCCTCCTAACCCTCACTACATCACCCCTCCTAACCCTCACTATATCACCCCTCCTAACTCTCACTATATCACCCCTCCTAACCCTCACTATATCACCCCTCCTACCCTCACTACATCACCTTATGAATATTCGAACCATCGACATCTCAATCTGGGAGTTCTAGGATCAAGTTCAGGATCAAGTTTAGGATCAAGTTTAGGATCAAGTTTAGGATCAAGTTTAGGATCAAGGAATCTGTCGCCATGGCTCCAGCTATGGATAAGGATCTGTTAAACCAGCTTTCTAGGGTAAATAACTCTGGCACTAAACAAGCATCTTTACATCTTTAAATTATGCATATATACAGGTCCATGTCATATAATAATGGATCAACTATCAGGTCCATGTCCTATAATAATGGATCAACTATCAGGTCCATGTAATATAATAATGGATCAACTATCAGGTCCATGTAATATAATAATGGATCAACTATCAGGTCCATGTCCTATAATAGTGGATCAACTATCAGGTCCATGTAATATAATAATGGATCAACTATCAGGTCCATGTCGTATAATAATGGATCAACTATCAGGTCCATGTCATATAGTAATGGATCAACTATCAGGTCCATGTCCTATAATAATGGATCAACTATCAGGTCCATGTCATATAGTAATGGATCAACTATCAGGTCCATGTCCTATAGTAATGGATCAACTATCAGGTCCATGTCCTATAATAATGGATCAACTATCAGGTCCATGTCGTATAATAATGGATCAACTCTCAGGTCCATGTCATATAATAATGGATCAACTATCAGGTCCATGTCCTATAATAATGGATCAACTATCAGGTCCATGTCCTATAATAATGGATCAACTATCAGGTCCATGTAATATAATAATGGATCAACTATCAGGTCCATGTAATATAATAATGGATCAACTATCAGGTCCATGTAATATAATAATGGATCAACTATCAGGTCCATGTCCTATAATAATGGATCCACTATCAGGTCCATGTAATATAATAATGGATCAACTATCAGGTCCATGTCATATAATAATGGATCAACTATCTGGTCCATGTCATATAAAAATGGATCAACTATCAGGTCCATGTCCTATAATAATGGATCAACTATCAGGTCCATGTAATATAATAATGGATCAACTATCAGGTCCATGTCCTATAATAAAGGATAAACTATCAGGTCCATGTCCTATAATAATGGATCAACTATCAGGTCCATGTCATATAATAATGGATCAACTATCAGGTCCATGTCGTATAATAATTGTTCAACTATTTATTAATTTAAAACTAGTACTTTAAGATTTGCATTCTTTAAATACATACATTATACTACCCTAATAATAAGACAGCAGAAACATAATTAGATATTTACGATTATTGCAGCAACTTACATGTATGTTGAATTATTGTGTATGTTAGGCCTACTGTATGTTAGGCCTGTTGTATGTTAGGCCTACTTGCTGATCAATGGGAAAAGCAATCCATTGTTCATATGAGGCTATATGTTTTAATAATTTTGTCCCTTTTCTTCCCTGTACAGTATGTGTGTGTGTGTGTGTGTGTGTGTGTGTGTGTGTGTGTGTGTGTGTGTGTGTGTGTGTGTGTGTGTGTGTGTGTGTGCCTGACTGACTGACAGTTTTGTTGGTGTAATGGTGTGTGTGTGTTGGTGTAATGGTGTGTGTTGGTGTAATGGTGTGTGTTGGTGTAATGGTGTGTAATTAACTGACTGACAGTAGCTGTTTTTCTGACTCATAATGAAGTGAAAAGGCTGCTCATTAAGGTGGGAACGAAATAGATGGAATTGTGTTGAGTGAATGGGGGGGTGTTCTGTTTCATTTTGAACTGTAATACCTTATAGTCCTCATTAACTCTGTGAGTAATTGCATTTTGCAGGCAACACATGGGTTCTCAATGGAGTGGCAGGCTGAGATGACCTGAACAACAGATGCCGGTCAAAAAGACATGATCAACATTGTGTCCTGTACAAATTTCATTAACCTCAGTTTGGACTCAATTTGTTCTGTCAAACATGTAACTTTATCCTTTTGGTTAGGCTAGTAGACATGTCTGAGATGGCTCAGGTGGCATCTTCTGTGTGCACTAAAAGTTATCTGTCTTCCTGGCCCACAGTGTTGACCTTTTAGCGATGCCTTTGGGAGAGATAGCAGTAAGTTTGAGGGAGATAGCAGTAAGTTCAGGGGGTGATAGCAGTAAGTTTGAGGGAGATAGCAGTAAGTTTGAGGGAGATAGCAGTAAGTTCAGGGGGTGATAGCAGTAAGTTTGAGGGAGATAGCAGTAAGTTTGAGGGAGATAGCAGTAAGTTTGAGGGAGATAGCCGTAAGTTTGGGAGAGATAGCAGTAAGTTTGGGAGAGATAGCAGTAAGTTTGAGGGAGACAGCAGTATGTTTGAGGGAGATAGCAGTAAGTTTGGGAGAGATAGCAGTAAGTTTGAGGGAGACAGCAGTATGTTTGAGGGAGATAGCAGTAAGTTTGGGAGAGATAGCAGTAAGTTTGAGGGAGATAGCAGTAAGTTTGGGAGAGATAGCAGTAAGTTTGGGAGAGATATCAGTAAGTTTGAGGGAGATAGCAGTAAGTTTGGGAGAGATAGCAGTAAGTTTGGGAGAGATAGCAGTAAGCTTGGGAGAGATAGCAGTAAGTTTGTGAGAGATAGCAGTAAGTTCAGGGGGTGATAGCAGTAAATTTGGGAGAGATAGCAGTAAGTTTGTGAGAGATAGCAGTAAGTTCAGGGGGTGATAGCAGTAAGTCAATAAATGTTATTCTTTATTTTTCTCTATGCGATGTCCTACAAATCTTCAAGGACTTTTTCAGTTTCTTATTCACATCTTTTGAATAATTAAATTGTTAAAAAGAGAGGAATAAACAAATGCGAGCATGAATATTCAAACATCAGGTTCATTCCATATCGTTCCAGCTTCAAAAGCCTTTCGAAAACATTTCAACAGCATGCACAATCTGCTATGCAGCTGCCGCCGTTTACTAATGTATACCCAGCTATATTCATTTATTCGCAGATATTCTTCAGAACAGAATTTATTCGTATGTCTTAGGGATCGTTTGCCCGCATATTTTGCATAGCTCAAGAATCCAAAAACATTTTCTCTACGTCTTGGTAAGTGGCCCCCTGTCATGTAGTCTCAGAACAAATATCCAAATGGCCGCATTTCATCAAGACAGTGTTTGCTTTTTCAGCTTATCAAAGTATTTAAAAACCTAGAGATGTGGAAGTCCAACTGGATCCATGCCGAAACAATTCAAACAACGCACGGTGTGACAGCAAAGGGGCTTTGTGTGTGACGGCACACGTGGACAAATCAAATCGGTGCCAAAAAAGATAGAAGTCACCTTATGAGCTCGTCTGAAGGAGAGGCAAAGTCACAAACAAGTGTGTTATGCTCTGAAAAGATGAAGGTGAAAACTGTAACCTTTAAATAATTACGATATATCTCATATATACTTTGAATATAAATTATATTTATTTGTTTTTGTCTAATTAGTGAGACTAATTGACTTGATTCATAACTTGGCCTGTAAGGGATATTTTATATGTTAGCAATTCTTTCTTGAATCTTCGATTTAAATAATAAATTATTCTAAAACGTTTTTGACATTTGTAACTTTTTTTTAACCACGGAAAATAAATTAGGCATGATGTCACATCTGAACCTTAATGATAAAAGGAATCTGGCGTGTTTTATATTTTTATAATTCTATGAAACGAAATATCAAAAAGCTAATAAAATAAATGAAACGTCAACGTGCTTAGAAGAGTTCAAGAAGTTGGCATATTTGATTTCTGAATTATGCTACGGGGATTATAGTAGGCGTATAATGATGTTGCTAACAAAAGTGAGAGCTCAAAGTTGAGCAGTCTGGACCAAAATCTAGATGTTGTGGATTTCTTTGTCCTTAGTTGAATTGAATGGGGGGGGGGGCAGTAAGTCATTGTTAGTCAATCATAAATCTGATCAACAAAAATACGTTCCAAATATATTTCCTACTTCTATTAAAGTGTATTTGTGTTTCTTAATTCTAATTATATTGTACGCAACATAATTTACTAAAGGCTTATTGTTTAAACATGACCTTTAGGTTTGAATAAAATGTCGAAGTGTACCTTGGTCCATATTTCAAATCGAAAATGTCTTAAACTATGTATAATCTGTAGTGGATGGTAGGACACAGTAAATAATTAGTCGTGTTTACGGTGTTTATATTTTGTGGTGAAAATAAATGGTTTGTATTTAGTTATTCGTGGAATAAGTCAAATTGTCTTTGTATCATTTCATTCCTATCATATTACGTCTCAAACGAAGCAAGGCTGAAACGGACTGAAATTGATAGGCTATACTATTCATTTTATATAATTGCTAAATTAAAATCAAGAAACTAAGTTATGTTTTTACAAAACTGTGTATGTTGACCCACTATCAGGCAGCTTAAAACCAAAGGTGTTCGCTGCTTGTCTCAAAATGCCATAGACAATTTTAGCATAGAACAAACTGTTCAGCTATTGGTTAGATCCTCTATTTGACGTTTACGTATGTAAATCGTTCATTTAGACTACAATGGCTCTTATTGCGGGTCATTTGACCTGTGCATGTTTCACTTACAACTTACGTGGAACTTTAAAGCGTTGACGTTTTGTTGCAAGCGGATGACATCAATAACCAATAGACAACAAAATATGTCATTATTAAACTTGTTTTATTTAACATTTAAAATCCCAAGATAATCATCGTCATTGATTCATTTGAAATCCCATTGAAAATAAGTAAATAAATATCATTTAGCACTTGTTTTTTGTTTTGTTTTATATAAAACATAAAGAAGTGATCATTCTTGGTGTCGGGCGGTGACTGGCATGCGTGGCAACACACAATGGGAATAGAAACATACACAAGAAAGCAGCCATCTAGGCTCAGCAGTGACGTCGAAGAGAGAAAACACTGAAGGGACATATTATACAAGTGGCAGAGGAAGAAGCAGGTGCAACGTGGTACCAGAGCGCTACATGGCTGAAAGCAGACATGCTAACGGGGTCAATCCAAACATTTAACCAAAGGCTTGATATAAAATCTCTCGTACTATATAAACAGAATTCTGAATCTACATATTTACAATCTACATTACCATTTTGTTCTCATCCAGTTTGCTATATCTAAATATTGTATTTTAGTTTATTCGGTCTCGGGAATGGGCTAGTCTTAAAGTTCAATAATGATCAAGAACATTACATAAAATAATGATCAAGAACATGACATTAAATAATTATCAAGAACATGACATTAAATAATTATCAAGAACATGACATTAAATAATTATCAAGAACATGACATTAAAAGCCATCAGTAATTCCATGTGAATGGTGTATATTCCTGGCAGCCACAATGTAAGAAAGGTTTGCAACCAGTGAACTGATGGCCTTTACTGAATATTAAAATGTGTCATAAAGAACCTGTAATGAATGACGCTATATACTGTTACAAAATGCTATGTTAGTAGCGCTCTTCCAGTTTTTATAAAGTAAGGAATTTCTGCTGGCTCAATCCAAAGCTAATTTCAGCAACAGATAAATTAAATTTTTTTAAAAAAGGTGTTGATATGGACTAAGATGCAGGGTGACGTCTACAGCCGAAAGTTATTTTCACTTTTCTCCTGCTCTCGTTCTATGATAAGTGTTCAAGTCATTTGGAGTCACTCGTCAGCCTGGACATGGTGACAGCGCTCATGCCTGACACATGTGGAGGTGGCACCTGGCACATGCTGCACGGACAGGGCATCCCTGCGCCCCAGTGATGGAAGCTGCTGCCCAGGGGGCCCGGTCCGGCCGAGGGCGCCTTCAGGAGTCCATGGTGGGGTCTGATCGACGTAAGACCCGTTGCTGAGAGAGAGGCTGCGGTGGAGACCGCCGGGGGAAGAAGTGGGTGGTGCACCGGGTGGGAGGCGTGGGAAACAGTCGGATGGCCGGGCAGGGGCCCAGTGTGCGCCATGGTCCCACAGGCGGAGGGGTGGAAGCTGCTGTGGTGTCCGCTGCCATAGATCTCACTGACCAGTCTCTTCATCTCCTCCAGCGAGTTGCTCAGCATCAAGATGTAGTTTCTCGCCAGGAGGAGAGTGGCGATTTTGGAAAGCTTGCGCACCGAGGGCCCGTGCGCGTAAGGCATAACTTCCCGGAGACCGTCCATGGCGATGTTAAGGTCGTGCATCCTCTTCCGCTCCCGGCTGTTGATTTTCAGCCGCATCCCCTGCAGCTCGTTTTCCGATAGCAATTTACGGTCCTTCTTGGACAGCATTTTCAGAGTGATGTCATCTTCATCATCGGAGAGGCTCCGCATGTCCGCGGGTATCTCCGGTGGAGAGTCGCTCTGTGTGGACGAGACAGTACCGGAGAAGCCCACCATATGCTTCTTCATCGCATGCAGGAACATATCGTGCACTTCGGGGGAGGAAGGTCGGCTAGACACTCGGCTGGTATCGGAGTCCATGATGATGCTCAGCTTTATTCAGACAGCGCAATAGTCTACGGAAAGAAAAGTAAACCGACCATTTAGCATTCAGATTTTTCACAACCCCGCTAGCATTACACGTTAAAACCGTGTGAATATTTCCTAAGAATATACTTTCAAACTAATTCAATGTTCAACGCTGGAGTAGAGAGAAGGTAAACAAACACATCCAGGAAAGTTCAGGAGAAGGTTCTTGAATGTTATTTTATTCATGATGGTCATGATGTTCATTCTCAAATGAGGATAGATTAATTTATTTTTTTATGACAGAAATCACAGTTGCCTAAATGCCATAAGCCCACTATCAATATTATCCCGGAGAGCAGACGTGAAACATACCGAGAGATGTAGAGCGCAGCTCGGTGCAGAGAAAGTGTCGCTGTTGAATCCACTTGTTACTTCCCCAAATCACAACTGACAGCCCATTTGGCATGCACGAGCACGATGACATGGTTTTATAGCGGACTTTAAGTACCCGAGGGGGGGGGCAATAAGTACCCGAGGGGGGGGGCAAGTCACCAGGACAATGCCATTGCTTTTCCGACTGACTGTCTTCCACCAATGGGCTGCTTGCGTTCCGGGAGAGGGGAGGAGGCTTGGAGGAGTTAGGAGTTCTTCCAATCTGATGTCATTACAAAGAAACTGTAGCTTCGTTTAACAGAATGAATTAGACACACGCTGCATATGGAACCTTGCGAGGGAATTACATTGTTTAGGCATGTAGATGTTTTAGTGACGACAAGAAAGAAGTATGCGAAACAAAAACCAAAAAAACCTATTGACCACCAGATCAGGAAATCATTTTCATTATATCAAATAAAAACGTAGGCTTTACGTCAATTAATGAAACGTTTCATAGCCTATTTTGTTTTTTACTTGCAGAAAAACTTTTTTGTTGTTGTTGAAAGATTCGACTTTTCGGTGGAAAAATAGAAGGAGCTGTTTTATCTCTTATTATTTACACTTTCCCGATATTATTCTGTAGTATTTATATAAAATAACTGATGAGTGTTGATATAACTCCCCGATATCGTCGTAGTATTTTCACCACTCCAGTTGGTCTAATCCATGTTATAGGAAAGAAACAATTACATGTGGATGTTCAAAGAAAATATTCGATAACTGTAAATTAATGCAAGTTTTCATTATGAATAGCCGACTGATGAAACATATTTTCATTTAATTAGCCAACATTTAAGATGATTTGTTTGCTTGTTCGTTTTCTAAACGAAATGCTATAATTCCTTAGAAAATATAATAATACACATTATCATAATTTGACAGGACACTTCGATAAATCTTTTTTTTTTTTTTGCTGTGAAATTAAAGTAATATTACGAACTCATTCAGGCTCTTTAATCAACGAATAATGATTAGGCTTTGTGGTGCAATATGTGAGTCTTCTGGCGTTAAACACACACAACACACACACACACACACACACACACACTCCGCCCGCGCCCATTTAAAGGCGCTGATTACGGTTTGAGTTAATGCGGGGCTTATTGTTTTAACCCGACGACCCCTTGAGCAACCAACAGCTGACGGCGTGAGCCAAGACTCAAGCCGTTAAAGTGCATGTTAACGTTAATAAATGAAGCGTGTAAAATTGTTTTTAACGGTTACGATCAGTAACATTTCAATGAGTCCAATATGGACTCACATCAGTGCAGGTCCTTTTTTCTTCTTTTCCGGCCAGGCGATAGAAGCGAGAAAACAAGAGACTCTCTGGCGCTCTGACATAACTGAAGTTGACAAGGTCATTGTCCAAGAAATATGGAAGTCATAAATTAGAGGAAAAAGCATGAAACATGAAGTACATAGTATAATAATAATAATAATGATAATAATAATAATAATAATAATAGTGTCATTTATTATTTAGCTGTACTTATTTATTTAAATGTGGGCTACTCTACCGTGACGACAATAATATAGCCCAACTATGCTGTAACGTACACTATTGTTACGATAGTAAACTGACCGTATTATAATGTAAAATAAGTCAATAATGTTGCTACTATGCAGTTATATGGAATTGCATGACTAATGTATGGCATTAAGCTGTGGTATTTGTGACCCCATTTTAAATACGTCTAATGGACATGTTGAGACCAGTTTTAATTCATCGAACCGTCCGTCTGTAACAATAGACTACTCAACGCATTCTGTATAAAGTATGTTTACTCGTGGTGCAGAGTCAGCGATCACTGACACACTGTATCTATAGCTTTCCATATGTGATACGGATTTCCTTTGTCTTTGCAAAACCATTCTAAAAACACTTACAGACCATATGTTCAGTTAACTGAGATATAGCCTAGTTTCTTTAACGTAGTTCGATGAAGAACAAATCCTGACAGCACAAGGCAAACAAATATAAGTGAACCATATTGAGTCCAGTAGGTTAAATGAGTAGAACTAGGCCTTCAGTCGTCCAGTGAGCATCGGGTCCCCAAGCCAGGTCAGCCGTGATGCAAGTGGGTCCCCAACAAGAACTGGGTTTGTGTGCGCGCTCCAAGGATTTAGCGAACAGGGAGTCAACAAGCAGATGATACAGTACCTTGCTGAATATGCACCCTGCATGCAACGCGCCTGCGCACGGTGTTCTCACGGCCTCGTGTAATAAATGGCAGCATCAGTCAATGCAATGCGAAGCTCCGCAAAAACACACAAAAATAATATATATATCACCGAATCAAGGTCGTCATTTGTATCCTTTTGCTGTTTTTCTCTTTTCTTTTCATTAAACTAGGCTACTTATTGTGTTGTTTTGCTGTTTTTCTCCTCTCGTTTGTCCCGTCTGTTTGCTTGTTTACTCACACTAAATAAGATTATGCTAATTAGAACGGATAAGTGGCGGGTTTGTGAGAAGTGGCATTTTAAAAAACAGGGGGAATTCAGTTACTGCGCGAATGGTACCTTCATTAGACGTTCCCATAATCTCACTTGTTAGAGAAGCCAATGGTTGCCTAACACATGCAGAGACTGTCTGGTTTTGGAATCAGAGGGACTACAAAGACATATATGGGCTAATGTTTGTGGTTATTTCTCCCCCCATATCATTAGGTAATGTCAGCTGGCGATGAGTATATCATTAGGTAATGTCAGCTGCAGGGCCTGTCACAAGTCACAACCACCATCAGAGATACTGATTGGTAACTGTTTAGGGAGTAATGATGTCGGGCAAAAAAGGATGGGGGGGAAGAGAAGGTCTCTAACTTTCAACTACTTTTCCAGAACTATCACAAAAGGGGCTTCAGGTTTTAACATTAGACCTCGTTCTCTCTCATATTGAACATTATTGGGGGGAGAGAAAATACAAATGGTGCCCTCATTGCATCACAGTTACAACCCACTGGGCACACAGTGGTTGAATTAATGTTGTTACCATGTCACTTCAATGAAATGAAGTTGAAACCACGGTTAAATAGACAATGAATTGACATCTGCGCCCAATGGGAACACCTGAATAGTTGTTGGATTTGGCATCAACCCCATTGCAGAACACCATGATGCAGTTACAGCTCACAGCCAGAGAACATTTTCACATTTTTTCATTTCACAGATTAGGTGTGTAAAATAGAATGCTAATAATGTGGGGAGAATTATCTCGTCTACAGGTGGTTAGGCCCATGAGCCAAAGGGTCTTCAGAGTACAGAGATGGCTCTAGTCTAGTGCAGCTCTCTAAACCAAGTTACTGATTGGAAAGCTTTTGACACCTTTGGGTAAATTGTCCCCCCTGTATGCGCTGAGTGACTTTCCCGTCGCATGGCGAGCAAAGCTCTAATTCTCTGTAGTGGTTCTGTTGGCCCTCTGTCCTCAGTACATTATATTACAGTTTTGAGATAATGATGTTTCTGCCACTTCAGAGGACAATAGCAAGAGAGGACAGGAGAACACAGCTGTTAGTTTGTCAACCACTATGCTCTTCCACAAACTATTCACTTTTTATTTGTATTTTTTTAAAACAGTTATTTTCTATGTATTTTGTATCGTCTTCTCTCTGTGCTGGCATGCAGTCTGCAAGTGTGTGGCCTAACTTTACAATGCTAATGACAGCGACGGGAGGCTGCGGAGAAGACATGTCGCCTTACAAAACGCTTCAGAATCTCTTATTTATTCATCTGCTAATCCTGCCTGGTGTTCCAAGGTAAACAAGCATGTCCCACGCCGGCCGAGGGGCTGTGGGGTCTGGGGGGGGGGGGGGGCTTTGGGGGGGCTGTGGGGGTTGGTAGGAAATACAGGTGAGGATTAAAATCAAGGCGGAGGGATTGGCTAAGTAATAGTAATTATGATTTTGTTAAACATCTCTCTCTCTCTCTCTCTCTCTCTCTTTGTCCATCTGGGTGGTGGTGGGCCTGTGCTGTGGTGAATACCAATAGTGAAGGGCAGCATATGTGAGCCATACTTAATCCTGTTAATCTGCCTTCAAAAGAAAGAGAACAAAAAAAACAGAGAGAAAAGAGAAGAGGTTGAAAAAAAGCTAGAGAACTTTCTCTTTCTGTCTGGGGTTCTGACCAGCGGTGTCCAAATGAACAGAAAAACATGAATAATGCTGCTTCCAAGATCTTGGAAAGAAATGAAAAGGAAAATTCTTCTAAATCCATGGAAGAAAGAATAAATCTGTCTGTGATAGGGCAATCGCATTCCAGGGCATCGTATTCCAGGGCCATCGTATTCCAGAGCCATCGTATTCCAGGGCCATCGTATTCCAGGGCCATCGTATTCCAGGGCCATCGTATTCCAGAGCCATCGTATTCCAGGGCCATCGTATTCCAGGGCCATCGTATTCCAGAGCCATCGTATTCCAGGGCCATCGTCTTCCAGGGCCATCGTATTCCAGGGCCATCGTATTCCAGGGCCATCGTATTCCAGGCCGTCATATTCCAGGGCCATCGTATTCCAGGGCCATCGTATTCCAGGGCCATCGTATTCCTCGGCCATCGCATTCCAGGGCCATCGTATTCCTCGGCCATCGCATTCCAGGGCCATCGTATTCCAGGGCCATCGTATTCCTGGGCCATCGTATTCCAGGGCCATCGTATTCCAGAGCCATCGTATTCCAGGGCATCGTATTCGAGGGCCATCGTCTTCTAGGGCCATCGTATTCCAGGGACATCGTCTTCCAGGGCCATCGTATTCCAGAGCCATCGTATTCCAGGGCCATCGTATTCCTCGGCCATCGTATTCCTGGGCCATCGTATTCCAGGGCCATCGTATTCCAGAGCCATCGTATTCCAGGGCCATCGTATTCCT
This sequence comes from Salmo trutta, assembly GCF_901001165.1. Lineage (NCBI taxonomy): Eukaryota > Metazoa > Chordata > Actinopteri > Salmoniformes > Salmonidae > Salmo > Salmo trutta. The sequence goes on from NC_042980.1 coordinate 46,471,837, forward strand.
GGGCCATCGTATTCCTGGGCCATCGTATTCCAGGGCCATCGTATTCCAGAGCCATCGTATTCCAGGGCCATCGTATTGCAGGGCTATCGTATTCCAGGGCCATCGTATTCCAGGGCCATCGTATTCCAGGGCCATCGTATTCCAGGGCCATCATCTTCCAGGGTAGTGAGAGTGGGGTGTTGGGGTGTATGGGCCTGGGTAGTGAGAGTGGGGTGTTGGGGTGTAGGGTCCTGGGTAGTGAGAGTGGGGTGTTGGGGTGTATGGGCCTGGGTAGTACGAGTGGGGTGTTAGGGTGTACTGGCTGGGTAGTGAGAGTGGGGTGTTGGGGTGTAGGGCCTGGGTAGTACGAGTGGGGTGTTGGGGTGTATGGGCCTTGGTAGTGAGAGTGGAGTGTTGGGGTGTAGGGTCCTGGGTAGTACGAGTGGGGTGTTGGGGTGTAGGGTCCTGGGTAGTGAGAGTGGGGTGTTGGGGTGTAGGGTCCTGGGTAGTACGAGTGGGGTGTTGGGGTGTATGGATGTACAGGCTGGGGACTGAGAGTGGGGTGTTGAGGTGTTGGGGTATACGGGCTGGGGACTGAGAGGTGGATGTTGGGGTGTTGGGGTATACGGGCTGGGGACTGAGAGGTGGATGTTGGGGTGTTGGGGTATACGGGCTGGGGACTGAGAGGTGGATGTTGGGGTGTTGGGGTATACGGGCTGGGGACTGAGAGTGGGGTGTTGAGGTGTTGGGGTATACGGGCTGGGGACTGAGAGGTGGATGTTGGGGTGTTGGGGTATACGGGCTGGGGACTGAGAGGTGGATGTTGGGGTGTTGGTGTATACGGGCTGGGGACTGAGAGGTGGATGTTGGGGTGTTGGGGTATACGGGCTGGGGACTGAGAGTGGGGTGTTGAGGTGTTGGGGTATACGGGCTGGGGACTGAGAGGTGGATGTTGGGGTGTTGGGGTATACGGGCTGGGGACTGAGAGGTGGATGTTGGGGTGTTGGGGTATACGGGCTGGGGACTAAGAGTGGGGTGTTGAGGTGTTGGGGTATACGGGCTGGGGACTGAGAGATGGATGTTGGGGTGTTGGGGTATACGGGCTGGGGACTGAGAGGTGGATGTTGGGGTGTTGGTGTATACGGGCTGGGGACTGAGAGGTGGATGTTGGGGTGTTGGGGTATACGGGCTGGGGACTGAGAGTGGGGTGTTGAGGTGTTGGGGTATACGGGCTGGGGACTGAGAGGTGGATGTTGGGGTGTTGGGGTATACGGGCTGGGGACTGAGAGGTGGATGTTGGGGTGTTGGGGTATACGGGCTGGGGACTGAGAGTTGGATGTTGGGGTGTTGGGGTATACGGGCTGGGGACTGAGAGGTGGATGTTGGGGTGTTGGGGTATACGGGCTGGGGACTGAGAGGTGGATGTTGGGGTGTTGGGGTATACGGGCTGGGGACTGAGAGTGGGTTGTACGGACTGGGATGGGGGGGCTTTATCCCTACAGCTATTAGGAGGTAATTAAGTCCTAACACCACAGAGCCTCCCATGGCTACTATAACACAACTGCAAATGGAAAGCTTACAATCTCCTTTAGACGGCAGGACAAATTGAATGGAACTCATTGGGCTTTAGCCATTATTCCTGCAGACCCATCTGGCTGGGAAAAGAGAAAAGGGATTTGCTGGAGGTTGTGAGGGGTTGTGGTTGGTTCGCTGCGAGGTGTGTGTGTGTGTGTGTGTGTTTGTGTGTGTGTGTGTGTGTGTGTGTGTGTGTGTGTGTGTGTGTGTGTGTGTGTGTGTGAGGGGGTAAAGAAAGGGGGTCTGGGAAGGGGATAGAGGTTTTTGAGGGGCGCAGAGGGATTTGTTTTAGAGGTGTCAGCTCCTCTTTAACAGCGGCCTGAGATTTGCTTTCGCCAAATGTTACAAATGTTTCGACAACCTGTTCTGTGATCCTCTGGGGTCAGGCAGGGGGGCGTGGGGGGGGGGGTCAGGCAGGGGGGGCGTGGGGGGTGGCATGGGGTACAAGGGCTTTACACCCACAGATTTAACCAACAGCATGGGGATGAATATATTCACGCATGCATTCACACGCTATAGGAGCTCCAGATGCTTGTTCTAGCCAAAGAAAGAAAATATCTTTCCATATCCTACTGAGAACAGACCTGCTATCTATACATACTGTACTGAGACCTGCTGCTATCTATACATCCTGTACTGAGACCAGACCTGCTATCTATACATATTCTCTGAGACCAGGCCTGCTATCTATACATACTGTACTGAGACCTGCTGCTATCTATACATCCTGTACTGAGACCAGACCTGCTATCTTTACATACTGTACTGAGACCAGACCTGCTATCTATACATCCTGTACTGAGACCAGACCTGCTGCTATCTATACATCCTGTACTGAGACCAGACCTGCTATCTTTACATACTGTACTGAGACCAGACCTGCTATCTATACATCCTGTACTGAGACCAGACCTGCTGCTATCTATACATCCTGTACTGAGACCAGACCTGCTATCTATACATACTGTACTGAGACCAGACCTGCTGTCTATCCATACTGTACTGAAACCAGGCCTTATTCTGGGTCGTACATGTGTGACCAAAATCTAGTGGGAACAAAGAAGCAGTACATTTGTTAGATGTCTGTTATTTTGGAGTGACAGCAGGAGTGATCATTATGTAGGAGATTTGAAGCGAGATATCGGTATGTAAAAGAGATATCCCATTCAAGTACTCATCGAGATGACATGAAATAGATTAAACCTTATCTGATCCCACTTTGTTTCAAGATCAGCTAAAAGCAAACTATCTACTTCGGTGTACTTAACTAAGGTAGCTACATACGCAGGTTAGTGTAATTTCAGCCTAGGTATTCATTGAAAAATACAAATTCTAAATTCCAATATGCAAACAAATTCATTATTTAACAGTCCCATCTCTCTACACTACCGGTCAAAAGTTTTAAAACACCTACTCATTCAAGGTTTTTTCTTTATTTGTACTATTTTGTACAATGTAGAATAATAGTGAAGACATCAAAACTATGAAATAATACATGGAATCATGTAGTAACCAAAAAAATGTTAAACAAATCCAAATACATTTTATATTTGAGATTCTTTAAAGTAGCCACCCTTTGCCTGGATGACAGCTTTGCACACTCTTGGCATTTTCTCAACCAGCTTAATGAGGTAGTCACCTGGAATGCATTTCAATTAACAGGTTGGCCTTCTTAAAAGTTAATTTGTGGAATTTATTTCCTTCTTAATGCATTTGAGCCAGTTGTGTTGTGACAAGGCAGGGCGGAATACAGAAGATAGCCCTATTTGATAAAAGACCAAGTCCATATTATGGCAAGAACAGCTCAAGAAAACGACAGTCCATCATTACTTTAAGACACGGTCAGTCAATACGGAAAATTTCAAGAACTTCGAAAGTTTCTTCAAGTGCTTTCGCAAAAACCATCAAGCGCTATGATGAAATTGGCTCTCATGAGGACCACCACAGGAAAGGAAGACCCAGAGTTACCTCTGCTGCAGAGGATAAGTTCATTGGAGTTACCAGCCTCAGAAATTGCAGCCCAAATAAATGCTTCACAGAGTTCAAGTAACAGACACATCTCAACATCAACTGTTCAGAGGAGACTGCGTGAATCAGGCCTTCATGGTCAAATTCCTGCAAAGAAACCACTACTAAAGGACATCAGTAAGAGGAAGAGACTTGTTTGGCCCAAGAAACACAAGTAACAGACATTAGACCGGTGGATATTTGTCCTTTTGTCTGGAATCCAAATTGTATATTCTTGGTTCCAACCACCTTGTCTTTGTGAGACGCGGTGTGGGTGAACGGATGATCTCTGTATGTGTATTTCCCACCGTAAAGCATGAAGGAGGAGGTGTTATGGTGTGGGGGTGCTTTGATGGTGACACTGTCTGTGATTTATTTAGAATTCAATGCATACTTAACCAGCATGGCTATCACAGCATTCTGCAGCGATACACCATCCCATCTGGTTATGGCTTAGTGGGACTATCATTTGTTTATCAACAGGACAATGACCCAATACACCTCCAGGCTGTGTAAGGTCTATTTTACCAAGAAGGAGAGTGATGGCGTGCTGCATCAGATGACCTGGCCTCCACAATCCCCCGACCTCAACCAAATTGAGATGGTTTGGGATAAGTCGGACCGCAGAGTTAAGGAAAAGCATCTAACAAGTGGGAACTCCTTCAAGACTGTTGGAAAAGCATTCTTCATGAAGCTGGTTGAGAGAATGCCAGGAGTGTGCAAAGCTGTCATCAAGGCAAAGGGTGGCTACTTTGAAGAATCTCAAATATAAAATATATTTTGATTTGTTTAACCTGTCTGGGCTAGGGGGCAGTATTTTCACGGCTGGATGAAAAACGTACCCAAATTAAACAGGTTACTACTCTGGCCCAGAAATATGCATATTATTAGTGGATTTGGATAGAAAACACTCTGAAGTTTCTAAAACTATTTGAATGGTGTCTGTGAGTATAACAGAACTCATATGGCAGGCAAAAACCTGAGAAAAATCCAAGCAGGAAGTGAAAAGTCTGAGAATTGTAGTTCTTCTTTTGATTCTCTATCGAAGCTCCAGTGTCTGTGGGGTGACGTTGCACTTCCTAAGGCTTCCATTGGCTGTCTAAAGCCTTCAGAAAGTGGTTTGAGCATTTTCCTGTCACTGGGCAGAGTATAGGAGCTCAGTTACTGAGTGGTCTGCCTGGCAACAAAGGGATTGGATATGCTCGGTCCCGCTAGCGCGCCCCTCCTTCTTTTTCTTCTTGAATGAATATGCTATTGTCCGGTTGGAATATTATCTCAATTTTACGTAAAAAATACCATAAAGATTGATTTTAAACAGCGTTTGACATGCTTCTAAGTACGGTAATGGAACATTTTGACTTTTTGTCTCTCGTTCCGCGCTTGCGCATTATGCCTTTGGATGATCTGTACGCACAAACAAAACTGAGGTATTTGGACATAAATATGGATTATTTGGAACAAAAACAAAATTTCTTGTGGAAGTAGCAGTCCTGGGAGTGCGTTCTGACGAAGATCAGCAAAGGTAATACAATATTTCTAATACTAATACTGAGTTTAGGTTGCCCCGAATTTGGCGGGTGTTTGAATAGCTGCCGTGATGGCTGAGCTATGTACTCAGAATATTGAAAAATGTGCTTTCTCTGTAAAGCTATTTTAAAATCTGTCAGAGCGGTTGCATAAAGGAGTAGTCTATCTATAATTCTTAAAATAATTGTTATGTATTTTGTCAACGTTTATGATGAGTATTTTTGTAAATTGATGTGCACATTCACCGGGAGTTTTGGTGGAAATACATTTTCTGAATATCACACGCCAATGTAAAATGCTGTTTTTGGATATAAATATGAACTTTATCGAACAAAACATACATGTATTGTGTAACATAATGTCCTAGGATTGTCATCTGATGAAGATCATCAAAGGTTAGTGCTTCATTTTGCTGTGTTTTGGGTTTTATTGACACATGTCCTTGCTTGGAAAATGGCTGTGTGATTATTTTTGTCTATGTACTCTCCTAACATAATCTAATGTTTTACTTTCGCTGTAAAGCCTTTTTGAAATCAGACAATGTGGTTAGATTAACGAGAAGTGTATCTGTAAAATGGTGTAAAATAGTCGTATGTTTGAGAAAGTTGAATTACGACATTTTGTTGTTTTTGAATTTTCCACCCTGATATTTCACTGGCTGTGTCCCGCAGGTGGGACGCTGGCGTCCCACCTAGCCCATTGAAGTTACATCTAGATGTTCCGCTAGCGGAACACCGCTCCAATATCCAATGATAGGGTGTGGCGCGAAATACAAACACCTCGAAAATCCGAAAACTTCCATTTTTCAAACATATGACTATTTTACACCATTTTAAAGACAAGACTCTCCTTTATCTAACCACACTGTCCGATTTCAAAAAGGCTTTACAATGAAAGCAAAACATTAGATTGTCAGGAGAGTACCCAGCCAGAAATAATCAGACACCCATTTTTCAAGCTAGCATATAATGTCACAAAAACCAAAACCACAGCTAAATGCAGCACTAACCTTTGATGATCTTCATCAGATGACACTCCTAGGACATTATGTTATACAATACATGAATGTTTTGTTCAAACAAGTTCATATTTATATAAAAAAACAGCTTTTTACATTAGCATGTGACGTTCAGAACTAGCATTCCCACCGAACACTTCCGGTGAATTTACTAAATTACTCACGATAAACGTTCACAAAAAACATAACAATTATTTTAAGAATTATAGATACAGAACTCCTTTATGCAATCGCGGTGTCCGATTTTAAAATAGCTTTTCGGTGAAAGCACATTTTGCAATATTCTGAGTAGATAGCCCGGCCATCACAGGCTAGCTATTTTGACACCCACCAAGTTTGGTACTCACCAAACTCAGATTTACTATAAGAAAAATTGGATTACCTTTGCTGTTCTTCGTCAGAATGCACTCCCAGGACTTCTACTTCAACAACAAATGTTGGTTTGGTTCCAAATAATCCATAGTTATATCCAAATAGCGGCGTTTTGTTCGTGCGTTCAAGACACTATCCGAAGGGTAACGAAGGGTGACGCGTCGGCGCGTTTCGTGACAAAAAAAATCAAAATATTCCTTTACCGTACTTCGAAGCATGTCAAACGCTGTTTAAAATACATTTTTATGCGATTTTTCTCGTAAAATTGCAATAATATTCCGCCCGGGAGTCGTTGTTTTCGTTCAAAGACTGAAAATGTAAAATGGCCTCTTCACGTGCACGCGTGCGCCTGTTTCATTGTTCTCAGATCGACCACTATCCAAATACGCTACTGTTTTTCAGCCTGGGACTGCAAAGTCATCTGAGAGCCTATGGGAGCCTTAGAAAGTGTCACGTTACAGCAGAGATCCTCTGTTTTGGATAGAGATGACAAAGAAGGCCAAGAAATGGTCAGACTGGGTACTTCCTGTACAGAATCTTCTCAGGTTATACTCACAGACACCATTCAAACAGTTTTAGAACCTTTGGAGTGTTTTCTATCAAAAGCTACTAATTATATGCATATTCTAGTTTCTGGGCAGGAGTAATAACCAGATTAAATCGGGTACGTTTTTTATCCGGCCGTGAAAATACTGCCCCCTATCCATAACAAGTTAATACTTTTTTGGTTACTACATGGTTCCATATGTGTTGTTTCATAGTTTTGATGTCTTCACAATTATTCTACAATGTAGAGAATAGTAAAAATAAAGAAAAATCCTTGAAAAAGTAGGTGTTCTAAAACTTTTGTCTGGTAGTGTAGAAGATTAAACAGATTTCTCCATTGTGCGTTTTTAGCAAGATCTTTGAAATTGTGCACACTTGAAACATCTATATAGAATAGAATAGGATATAACATTATTGGACATTTTTCTTTGGCATCACCTTACAAGAACTGACAAATAAACACATACACATGGTAAATACATAGAGAACAGTCAGCCTAGTACACTGTATCTGTAAACACATAGAGAACAGTCAGCCTAGTACACTGTTACTGTAAACACATAGAGAACAGTCAGCCTAGTACACTGTTACTGTAAACACATAGAGAACAGTCAGCCTAGTACACTGTTACTGTAAACACATAGAGAACAGTCAGCCTAGTACACTGTATCTGTAAACACATAGAGAACAGTTAGCCTAGTACACTGTATCTGTAAACACATAGAGAACAGTCAGCCTAGTACACTGTTACTGTAAACACATAGAGAACAGTCAGCCTAGTATACTGTTACTGTAAACACATAGAGAACAGTCAGCCTAGTACACTGTCACTGTAAACACATAGAGAACAGTCAGCCTAGTACACTGTTACTGTAAACACATAGAGAACAGTCAGCCTAGTACACTGTATCTGTAAACACATAGAGAACAGTCAGCCTAGTACACTATTACTGTAAACACATAGAGAACAGTCAGCCTAGTACACTGTTACTGTAAACACATAGAGAACAGTCAGCCTAGTACACTGTATCTGTAAACACATAGAGAACAGTCAGCCTAGTACACTGTTACTGTAAACACATAGAGAACAGTCAGCCTAGTACACTGTATCTGTAAACACATAGAGAACAGTCAGCCTAGTACACTGTTACTGTAAACACATAGAGAACAGTCAGCCTAGTACACTGTTACTGTAAACACATAGAGAACAGTCAGCCTAGTATACTGTTACTGTAAACACATAGAGAACAGTCAACACTAACAGTGTGTTACATAGACTTATTTAGGAAAAGTCAATAATTGGTGTGTGTGGGGGGCGGGGGCATGACTTAAAAAATGGCAGAGAAATAAAATGATAGCAATCATGAGCAATCAAAATGACGGCTTTAGCGATTTTACTGTTAAATTAGATTAATGACCAGGAATCGCCATTCACTCAACAACAGGCAGAACTAGGAGAAACAATAGCAGGCAGTGCACAATGGAGTTCACATACAGCAGCTCCACCATGGGAAGAGCCCAGCCTGTCCCAGTTCTGTGGTTATTAGCATCATATAGAGAGAACCAAGCCTGTCCCCATTCTGTGGTTATTAGCATCATATAGAGAGAACCAAGCCTGTCGCCATTCTGTGGTTATTAGCATCGTAATATAGAGAGAACCAAGCCTGTCCCCATTCTGTGGTTATTAGCATCATATAGAGAGAACCAAGCCTGTCGCCATTCTGTGGTTATTAGCATCGTAATATAGAGAGAACCAAGCCTGTCCCCGTTCTGTGGTTATTAGCATCATAATATAGAGAGAACCAAGCCTGTCCCCATTCTGTGGTTATTAGCATCGTAATATAGAGAGAACCAAGCCTGTCCCCATTCTGTGGTTATTAGCATCATATGTAGAGAACCAAGCCTGTCCCCGTTCTGTGGTTATTAACATCATAACATGGAGAGAACCAAGCCTGTCCCCATTCTGTGGTTATTAGCATCATATGTAGAGAACCAAGTCTGTCCCCATTCTGTGGTTATTAGCATCGTAATATGGAGAGAACCAAGCCTGTCCCCATTCTGTGGTTATTAGCATCATAACATAGAGAGAACCAAGCCTGTCCCCATTCTGTGGATATTAGCATCGTAATATAGAGAGAACCAAGCCTGTCCCCATTCTGTGGTTATTAGCATCACAATATAGAGAGAAGAGAGAACCAAGCCTGTCCCCGTTCTGTGGTTATTAACATCATAATATAGAGAGAACCAAGCCTGTCCCCATTCTGTGGTTATCAGCATCATAATATAGAGAGAAGAGAGAACCAAGCCTGTCCCCGTTCTGTGGTTATTAACATCATAATATAGAGAGAAGAGAGAACCAAGCCTGTCCCCGTTCTGTGGTTATTAGCATCGTAATATGGAGAGAACCAAGCCTGTCCCCATTCTGTGGTTATTAGCATCATAACATAGAGAGAAGAGAGAACCAAGCCTGTCCCCGTTCTGTGGTTATTAACATCATAATATAGAGAGAACCAAGCCTGTCCCCATTCTGTGTTTATTAGCATCACATAGAGAGAACCAAGCCTGTCACCTTTCTGTGGTTATTAGCATCATATAGAGAGAACCAAGCCTGTCCCCATTCTGTGGTTATTAGCATCATATAGAGAGAACCAAGCCTGTCCCATTCTGTGGTTATTAAAATCATAATATGTAGAGAACCAAGCCTGTCCCCATTCTGTGGTTATTAGCATCATAATATGGAGAGAACCAAGCCTGTCCCCGTTCTGTGGTTATTAGCATCGTAATATAGAGAGAACCAAGCCTGTCCCCATTCTGTGGTTATTAGCATTATATATGTAGAGAACCAAGCCTGTCCCCGTTCTGTGGTTATTAAAATCATAATATGGAGAGAACCAAGCCTGTCCCCATTCTGTGGTTATTAGCATCGTAATATAGAGAGAACCAAGCCTGTCCCCATTCTGTGGTTATTAGCATTATATATGTAGAGAACCAAGCCTGTCCCCGTTCTGTGGTTATTAAAATCATAATATGGAGAGAACCAAGCCTGTCCCTGTTCTGTGGTTATTAGCATCATAAAATAGAGAGAACCAAGCCTGTCCCCATTCTGTGGTTATTAACATCGTAATATAGAGAGAACCAAGCCTGTCCCTGTTCTGTGGTTATTAGCATCATAAAATAGAGAGAACCAAGCCTGTCCCCATTCTGTGGTTATTAGCATCATAATATAGAGAGAACCAAGTCTGTCCCCATTATGTGGTTATTTGCATCATAATATAGAGAGAACCAAGCCTGTCCCCATTCTGTGGTTATTAGCATCATATAGAGAGAACCAAGCCTGTCCCCGTTCTGTGGTTATTAGCATCATATAGAGAGAACCAAGCCTGTCCCCGTTCTGTGGATATTAGCATCATAATATAGAGAGAACCAAGCCTTTCCCCATTCTGTGGTTATTACCATCATAATATGGAGAGAACCAAGCCTGTCCCCGTTCTGTGGTTATTAGCAATATATATGTAGAGAACCAAGCCTGTCCCCGTTCTGTGGTTATTAGCATCGTAATATAGAGAGAACTAAGCCTGTCCCCATTCTGTGGTTATTAGCATCACATAGAGAGAACCAAGCCTGTCCCCATTCTGTGGTTATTAGCATCATATAGAGAGAACCAAGCCTGTCCCCGTTCTGTGGTTATTAGCATCGTAATATAGAGAGAACCAAGCCTGTCCCCATTCTGTGGTTATTAGCATCATAATATAGAGAGAACCAAGCCTGTCCCCGTTCTGTGGTTATTAGCATTATATATGTAGAGAACCAAGCCTGTCCCCGTTCTGTGGTTATTAGCATCGTAATATAGAGAGAACTAAGCCTGTCCCCATTCTGTGGTTATTAGCATCACATAGAGAGAACCAAGCCTGTCCCCATTCTGTGGTTATTAGCATCATATAGAGAGAACCAAGCCTGTCCCCATTCTGTGGTTATTATCATAATATAGAGAGAACCAAGCCTGTCCCCATTCTGTGGTTATTAACATCATAATATAGAGAGAACCAAGCCTGTCCCCGTTCTGTGGTTATTAGCATCATAATATAGAGAGAACCAAGCCTGTCCCCATTCTGTGGTTATTAGCATCATAATATAGAGAGAACCAAGCCTGTCACCGTTCTGTGGTTATTAGCATCATAATATAGAGAGAACCAAGTCTGTCCCCATTCTGTGGTTATTAGCATCGTAATATAGAGAGAACCAAGCCTGTCCCCGTTCTGTGGTTATTAGCATCGTAATATAGAGAGAACCAAGCCTGTCCCCATTCTGTGGTTATTAACATCATAATATAGAGAGAACCAAGCCTGTCCCCATTCTGTGGTTATTAGCATTATATATGTAGAGAACCAAGCCTGTCCCCGTTCTGTGGTTATTAGCATCGTAATATAGAGAGAACCAAGCCTGTCCCCATTCTGTGGTTATTAACATCATAATATAGAGAGAACTAAGCCTGTCCCCATTCTGTGGTTATTAGCATCACATAGAGAGAACCAAGCCTGTCCCCATTCTGTGGTTATTAGCATCATAATATAGAGAGAACCAAGCCTGTCCCCATTCTGTGGTTATTAGCATCACATAGAGAGAACCAAGCCTGTCCCCATTCTGTGGTTATTAGCATCATATTGAGAGAACCAAGCCTGTCCCCATTCTGTGGTTATTAGCATCATAATACAGAGAGAACCAAGCCTGTCCCCGTTCTGTGGTTATTACCATCATAATATGGAGAGAACCAAGCCTGTCCCCGTTCTGTGGTTATTATCATTATATATGTAGAGAACCAAGCCTGTCCCCGTTCTGTGGTTATTAGCATTATATATGTAGAGAACCAAGCCTGTCCATGTTCTGTGGTTATTAGCATCATAATATAGAGAGAACCAAGCCTGTCCCCATTCTGTGGTTATTAACATCATAATATAGAGAGAACCAAGCCTGTCCCCGTTCTGTGGTTATTAGCATCATAATATAGAGAGAACCAAGCCTGTCCCCATTCTGTGGTTATTAACATCGTAATATAGAGAGAACCAAGCCTGTCCCCATTCTGTGGTTATTAGCATCGTAATATAGAGAGAACCAAGCCTGTCCCCATTCTGTGGTTATTAGCATCGTAATATAGAGAGAACCAAGCTGGTCCCCATTCTGTGGTTATTAACATCGTAATATAGAGAGAACCAAGTCTGTCCCCGTTCTGTGGTTATTAGCATCATAATATGGAGAGAACCAAGCCTGTCCCCATTCTGTGGTTATTAGCATCATAATATAGAGAGAACCAAGCCTGTCCCCGTTCTGTGGTTATTAGCATTATATATGTAGAGAACCAAGCCTGTCCCCGTTCTGTGGTTATTAGCATCATAATATAGAGAGAACCAAGCTGGTCCCCATTCTGTGGTTATTAGCATCACATAGAGAGAACCAAGCCTGTCCCCATTCTGTGGTTATTAGCATCATATAGAGAGAACCAAGCCTGTCCCCGTTCTGTGGTTATTAGCATCGTAATATAGAGAGAACCAAGCCTGTCCCCATTCTGTGGTTATTAGCATCATAATATAGAGAGAACCAAGCCTGTCCCCGTTCTGTGGTTATTAGCATTATATATGTAGAGAACCAAGCCTGTCCCCGTTCTGTGGTTATTAGCATCGTAATATAGAGAGAACTAAGCCTGTCCCCATTCTGTGGTTATTAGCATCACATAGAGAGAACCAAGCCTGTCCCCATTCTGTGGTTATTAGCATCATATAGAGAGAACCAAGCCTGTCCCCATTCTGTGGTTATTATCATAATATAGAGAGAACCAAGCCTGTCCCCATTCTGTGGTTATTAACATCATAATATAGAGAGAACCAAGCCTGTCCCCGTTCTGTGGTTATTAGCATCATAATATAGAGAGAACCAAGCCTGTCCCCATTCTGTGGTTATTAGCATCATAATATAGAGAGAACCAAGCCTGTCACCGTTCTGTGGTTATTAGCATCATAATATAGAGAGAACCAAGTCTGTCCCCATTCTGTGGTTATTAGCATCGTAATATAGAGAGAACCAAGCCTGTCCCCGTTCTGTGGTTATTAGCATCGTAATATAGAGAGAACCAAGCCTGTCCCCATTCTGTGGTTATTAACATCATAATATAGAGAGAACCAAGCCTGTCCCCATTCTGTGGTTATTAGCATTATATATGTAGAGAACCAAGCCTGTCCCCGTTCTGTGGTTATTAGCATCGTAATATAGAGAGAACCAAGCCTGTCCCCATTCTGTGGTTATTAACATCATAATATAGAGAGAACTAAGCCTGTCCCCATTCTGTGGTTATTAGCATCACATAGAGAGAACCAAGCCTGTCCCCATTCTGTGGTTATTAGCATCATAATATAGAGAGAACCAAGCCTGTCCCCATTCTGTGGTTATTAGCATCACATAGAGAGAACCAAGCCTGTCCCCATTCTGTGGTTATTAGCATCATATTGAGAGAACCAAGCCTGTCCCCATTCTGTGGTTATTAGCATCATAATACAGAGAGAACCAAGCCTGTCCCCGTTCTGTGGTTATTACCATCATAATATGGAGAGAACCAAGCCTGTCCCCGTTCTGTGGTTATTATCATTATATATGTAGAGAACCAAGCCTGTCCCCGTTCTGTGGTTATTAGCATTATATATGTAGAGAACCAAGCCTGTCCATGTTCTGTGGTTATTAGCATCATAATATAGAGAGAACCAAGCCTGTCCCCATTCTGTGGTTATTAACATCATAATATAGAGAGAACCAAGCCTGTCCCCGTTCTGTGGTTATTAGCATCATAATATAGAGAGAACCAAGCCTGTCCCCATTCTGTGGTTATTAACATCGTAATATAGAGAGAACCAAGCCTGTCCCCATTCTGTGGTTATTAGCATCGTAATATAGAGAGAACCAAGCCTGTCCCCATTCTGTGGTTATTAGCATCGTAATATAGAGAGAACCAAGCTGGTCCCCATTCTGTGGTTATTAACATCGTAATATAGAGAGAACCAAGTCTGTCCCCGTTCTGTGGTTATTAGCATCATAATATGGAGAGAACCAAGCCTGTCCCCATTCTGTGGTTATTAGCATCATAATATAGAGAGAACCAAGCCTGTCCCCGTTCTGTGGTTATTAGCATTATATATGTAGAGAACCAAGCCTGTCCCCGTTCTGTGGTTATTAGCATCATAATATAGAGAGAACCAAGCTGGTCCCCATTCTGTGGTTATTAGCATCACATAGAGAGAACCAAGCCTGTCCCCATTCTGTGGTTATTAGCATCATATAGAGAGAACCAAGCCTGTCCCCGTTCTGTGGTTATTAGCATCGTAATATAGAGAGAACCAAGCCTGTCCCCATTCTGTGGTTATTAGCATCATAATATAGAGAGAACCAAGCCTGTCCCCGTTCTGTGGTTATTAGCATTATATATGTAGAGAACCAAGCCTGTCCCCGTTCTGTGGTTATTAGCATCGTAATATAGAGAGAACTAAGCCTGTCCCCATTCTGTGGTTATTAGCATCACATAGAGAGAACCAAGCCTGTCCCCATTCTGTGGTTATTAGCATCATATAGAGAGAACCAAGCCTGTCCCCATTCTGTGGTTATTATCATAATATAGAGAGAACCAAGCCTGTCCCCATTCTGTGGTTATTAACATCATAATATAGAGAGAACCAAGCCTGTCCCCGTTCTGTGGTTATTAGCATCATAATATAGAGAGAACCAAGCCTGTCCCCATTCTGTGGTTATTAGCATCATAATATAGAGAGAACCAAGCCTGTCACCGTTCTGTGGTTATTAGCATCATAATATAGAGAGAACCAAGTCTGTCCCCATTCTGTGGTTATTAGCATCGTAATATAGAGAGAACCAAGCCTGTCCCCGTTCTGTGGTTATTAGCATCGTAATATAGAGAGAACCAAGCCTGTCCCCATTCTGTGGTTATTAACATCATAATATAGAGAGAACCAAGCCTGTCCCCATTCTGTGGTTATTAGCATTATATATGTAGAGAACCAAGCCTGTCCCCGTTCTGTGGTTATTAGCATCGTAATATAGAGAGAACCAAGCCTGTCCCCATTCTGTGGTTATTAACATCATAATATAGAGAGAACTAAGCCTGTCCCCATTCTGTGGTTATTAGCATCACATAGAGAGAACCAAGCCTGTCCCCATTCTGTGGTTATTAGCATCATAATATAGAGAGAACCAAGCCTGTCCCCATTCTGTGGTTATTAGCATCACATAGAGAGAACCAAGCCTGTCCCCATTCTGTGGTTATTAGCATCATATTGAGAGAACCAAGCCTGTCCCCATTCTGTGGTTATTAGCATCATAATACAGAGAGAACCAAGCCTGTCCCCGTTCTGTGGTTATTACCATCATAATATGGAGAGAACCAAGCCTGTCCCCGTTCTGTGGTTATTATCATTATATATGTAGAGAACCAAGCCTGTCCCCGTTCTGTGGTTATTAGCATTATATATGTAGAGAACCAAGCCTGTCCATGTTCTGTGGTTATTAGCATCATAATATAGAGAGAACCAAGCCTGTCCCCATTCTGTGGTTATTAACATCATAATATAGAGAGAACCAAGCCTGTCCCCGTTCTGTGGTTATTAGCATCATAATATAGAGAGAACCAAGCCTGTCCCCATTCTGTGGTTATTAACATCGTAATATAGAGAGAACCAAGCCTGTCCCCATTCTGTGGTTATTAGCATCGTAATATAGAGAGAACCAAGCCTGTCCCCATTCTGTGGTTATTAGCATCGTAATATAGA
Source organism: Salmo trutta (assembly GCF_901001165.1). Lineage (NCBI taxonomy): Eukaryota > Metazoa > Chordata > Actinopteri > Salmoniformes > Salmonidae > Salmo > Salmo trutta. Next base: position 46,487,680 of record NC_042980.1, read on the forward strand.
GAGAACCAAGCTGGTCCCCATTCTGTGGTTATTAACATCGTAATATAGAGAGAACCAAGTCTGTCCCCGTTCTGTGGTTATTAGCATCATAATATGGAGAGAACCAAGCCTGTCCCCATTCTGTGGTTATTAGCATCATAATATAGAGAGAACCAAGCCTGTCCCCGTTCTGTGGTTATTAGCATTATATATGTAGAGAACCAAGCCTGTCCCCGTTCTGTGGTTATTAGCATCATAATATAGAGAGAACCAAGCTGGTCCCCATTCTGTGGTTATTAGCATCACATAGAGAGAACCAAGCCTGTCCCCATTCTGTGGTTATTAAAATCATAATATAGAGAGAACCAAGCCTGTCCCCGTTCTGTGGTTATTAGCATCATATGGAGAGAACCAAGCCTGTCCCCGTTCTGTGGTTATTAGCATTATATATGTAGAGAACCAAGCCTGTCCCCGTTCTGTGGTTATTAGCATCGTAATATAGAGAGAACCAAGCCTGTCCCCATTCTGTGGTTATTAGCATTATATATTTAGAGAACCAAGCCTGTCCCCGTTCTGTGGTTATTAGCATCATAATATGGAGAGAACCAAGCCTGTCCCCATTCTGTGGTTATTAACATCATAATATAGAGAGAACCAAGCCTGTCCCCGTTCTGTGGTTATTAGCATCATAATATAGAGAGAACCAAGCCTGTCCCCGTTCTGTGGTTATTAGCATCGTAATATAGAGAGAACCAAGCCTGTCCCCATTCTGTGGTTATTAGCATCGTATGTAGAGAACCAAGCCTGTCCCCATTCTGTGGTTATTAACATCATAATATGTAGAGAACCAAGCCTGTCCCCATTCTGTGATTATTAGCATCGTAATATGGAGAGAACCAAGCCTGTCCCCATTCTGTGGTTATTAGCATCGTAATATAGAGAGAACCAAGCCTGTCCCCATTCTGTGGTTATTAGCATTATATATGTAGAGAACCAAGCCTGTCCCCATTCTGTGGTTATTATCATCATATAGAGAGAACCAAGCCTGTCCCCATTCTGTGGTTATTAGCATCATATAGAGAGAACCAAGCCTGTCCCCATTCTGTGGTTATTAACATCATATAGAGAGAACCAAGCCTGTCCCCATTCTGTGGTTATTAGCATCACATAGTGAGAACCAAGCCTGTCCCCATTCTGTGGTAATTAGCATCATAATATAGAGAGAACCAAGCCTGTCCCCATTCTGTGGTTATTAGCATCGTAATATAGAGAGAACCAAGCCTGTCCCCATTCTGTGGTTATTAGCATCATATTGAGAGAACCAAGCCTGTCCCCATTCTGTGGTTATTAGCATCGTAATATAGAGAGATCCAAGCCTGTCCCCGTTCTGTGGTTATTAACATCATATAGAGAGAACCAAGCCTGTCCCCATTCTGTGGTAATTAGCATCGTAATATAGAGAGAACCAAGCCTGTCCCCATTCTGTGGTTATTAGCATCGTATGTAGAGGGGGTGTAAAATTCCTCCACTCCCGCTCCCCTACGCCCCTCCCCACACAGACAGACAAACACACACAGCCTCGTTGCACCTAACGAGGGGGCGGACAAGTTAATTACCAACCCTCCTCTAACAACACATACAGTCACCACACACACATGCACACATATAGTCACACACACACACACACACGCAGACACATACCCCATACACACAGACACACATACAGTCACCACACACACACACGCAGACACACACCCCATACACACAGACACACATACAGTCACACACACACACATAGTCACCACACACACACACATACAGTCACCACACACACATGCAGTCACCACACACACACACACATAGTCACCACACACACACACACACACACATAGTCACCACACACACACGCACACATGCAGTCACCACACACACACACACATACACTCACCCCATACACACACACACACCACATACACACACATACAGTACACACACCACACACACACACACACACACACACACACACACACACACACACACACACACACACACACACACACACACACACACACACACACACACACACACACAGCTGGGTTAGAATGAGTGTCTCTGTTTAATTGCTAGGGGAGAACCATCTTTCCAACACCAATATTTTTGTGGGTTATAATACCCTCTATAATATCCTATAATACTGCATTGGGGCAAAACTTTCCCCTTACGCCTTACACGCCTTACACGCCTTACACGCCTCACACGCCTCACACGCCTCACACGCCTCACACGCCTCACACGCCTCACACGCCTCACACGCCTCAAACGCCTCACACGCCTCAAACGCCTCACACGCCTCACACGCCTCACACGCCTCAAACGCCTCACACGCCTCACACGCCTCACACGCCTCACACGCCTCACACGCCTCACACGCCTCACACGCCTCACACGCCTCACACGCCTCACACGCCTCACACGCCTCACACGCCTCACACGCCTCACACGCCTCACACTCCTCACACGCCTCACACGCCTCACACGCCTCACACGTCTCACACGCCTCACACGCCTCACACGCCTCACACGCCTCACACGCCTTACTGATTATCATACAACATGAAGAGATTAGCAAATCAAATCAAATCAAATATATTTATATAGCCCCTCTTACATCAGCTGATATCTCAATGTGCTGTACAGAAATCCAGCCTAAATCCACAAACAGCAAGCAATGCAGGTGTAGAAACACGGTGGCTAGGAAAAACTCCCTAGAAAGGCCAAAAACCTAGGAAGAAACCTAGAGAGGAACCAGGCTATGAGGGGTGGCTAGGAAAAACTCCCTAGAAAGGCAAAAACCTAGGAAGAAACCTAGAGAGGAACCAGGCTATGAGGGGTGGCTAGGAAAAACTCCCTAGAAAGGCAAAAACCTAGGAAGAAACCTAGAGAGGAACCAGGCTATGAGGGGTGGCCAGTCCTCTTCTAGCTGTGCCGGGTGGAGATTATAACAGAACATGGCCAAGATGTTCAAATGATCATAAATGACCAGCATGGGAACCTTAACCTATCTGGTTTAATATGTGATTTAATGTGTTGTTTTCATCATGTTGTAACTCTTCCTCACGTTGTAACTCTTCATCACGTTGTAACTCTTCATCACGTTGTAACTCTTCATCACGTTGTAACTCTTCCTCGAGGTAGACGAGGTAGATGAGGTAGACGAGGTAGATGAGTATGTAGACCAGGTAGAAGAGGTAGAAGAGGTAAACGAGGTAGATGAGGTAGAAGTGAGGGATGAGGTAGAGGAGGTAGATGAGGTAAACGAGGTAGACCAGGTAGAAGTGAGGGATGAGGTAGAGGAGGTAGATGAGGTAAATGAGGTAGACGAGGTAGATGAGGTAGAAGAGAGGGTTGAGGTAGAGGAGGTAGATGAGGTAAACGAGGTAGATGAGGTAGAAGTGAGGGATGAGTATGTAGACCAGGTAGAAGAGGTAGAAGAGGTAGACGAGGTAGATGAGGTAGAAGAGAGGGATGAGTATGTAGACCAGGTAGGAGAGGTAGAAGAGTATGAAGAGATAGACGTGTAGGTAAACAAGGTAGAACAGGTAGAAGGGGTAGATGAGGTAGAAGGGTACAGGAGAAAGAGCAGCATCTCGAACAGGACATGCTGGGTGTGCTGGGGGTATTATTGGCTACCTAGCAACTCGGGGTCGCCCTCACTGGCTCCTAGCAACTCGGGGTAGCCCTCACTGGCCCCCTAGCAACTCGGGGTCGCCCTCACTGGCTCCTAGCTACTCGGGGTAGCCCTCACTGGCCCCCTAGCAACTTGGGGTAGCCCTCACTGACCTGCTAGCAACTCGGGGTAGACCTCACTGGCCTCCTAGCAACTCGTGCGTAGCCCTCATTGGCCTCCTAGCAACTTAGGCGTAGCCCTCACTGACCTGCTAGCAACTCGGGGTTGTCCTCCCTGGCTCCCTAGCAACTCGTGTGTAGCCCTCATTGGCCCCCCTAGCAACTCAGGCGTAGCCCTCACTGACCAGCTAGCAACTCGGGGTAGCCCTCACTGGCTTCCTAGCAACTCGTGCGTAGCCCTCACTGGCCGCCTAGCAACTCGGGGTAGCCCTCATTGGCCCCTAGCAACTCGTGCGTAGCCCTCATTGGCCCCCCTCGAAACTCAGGAGTAGCCCTTATTGGCCCCTAGCAACTCGTGCGTAGCCCTCATTGGCCCCTAGCAACTCGTGGGTAGCCCTCATTGGCCCCTCCTAGCAACTCGTGGGTATCCCTCATTGGCTTTAACCAACTTGGGCATAGCCCTCATTGGCCCCCCTAGCAACTCAGGCGTAGCCCTCATTCAAAACTTTGGCAATTACATTGTCATCAAGCCATTTTGGGTCTTTGAGGAGAAGACGAAGACAAGAAAAGGCTGAGAAGACGAAGACAAGAAAAACAGGCTGATTTAATTGAATTAATACACATTGATCTCCTGTTGAGGAGGTGGGGGGGCGCTTCATTAGGGAGTAGAAAGAAAGGCCGCCAACAAGGGAGTGACTGTGTGTGTGTGTGTGTGTGTGTGTGTGTGTGTGTGTGTGTGTGTGTGTGTGTGTGTGTGTGTGTGTGTGTGTGTGTGTGTGTGGGGGGGGGGATTTTGGTGTGTCTCTCTCCTGCTCTGTCCCACAGTGTTGGGTCAAGAAGGGGGTCAAGAAGGGGGTAGAGTTGCGAGAAAGAGAGAGAGAGAGAGAGAGAGAGAGAGAGAGAGAGAGAGAGAGAGAGAGAGAGAGAGAGAGAAAGAATTGCAAGAGAGAGAGAGAGAGAGAGAGAGAGAGAGAGAGAGGGTTAGGAGAGGAGGAGGAGAAGGAGACGGAGGAGGGGGGTAGTTAGAGGGGCTGCTTGTCACTGTGAATGGGCTCAGGGTGGTTCACATCATCGGGGCATTGATGGCGTCCCCTCCCCTGTTGTAAAACAAGGTCCTGTGTGCCTGCCAGAACACTGGGGCATTGTGTCCACCCCTCACAAACACCATACCACCCAGAGTGTCCCTAATACCCCCCTCGCTCTTCTCCACGCCTCACCCCTGCCTCCCTCTCTCTCTCGCTCTTCTCCACGCCTCACCCCTGCCTCCCTCTCTCTCTCGCTCTTCTCCACGCCTCACCCCTGCCTCCCTCTCTCTCTCGCTCTTCTCCACGCCTCACCCCTGCCTCCCTCTCTCTCTCGCTCTTCTCCATGCCTCACCCCTGCCTCCCTCTCTCTCTCGCTCTTCTCCACGCCTCACCCCTGCCTCCCTCTCTCTCTCGCTCTTCTCCACGCCTCACCCCTGCCTCCCTCGCTCTCTCGCTCTTCTCCACGCCTCACCCCTGCCTCCCTCTTTCTCTCGCTCTTCTCCACGCCTCACCCCTGCCTCCCCCTCTATCCCTCTCTCCCTCTCCTCTATGCCTCACCCCTGCTGCCTCCTCCCCCTCTCTCCCTTTCCTCTATGCCTCACCCCTGCCGCCTCCTCCCCCTCTCTCCCTTTCCTCTATGCCTCACCCATGCCTCCCCATCTATCCCTCTCTCCCTTTCCTCTATACCTCACCCCTGCCGCCTCCTCCCCCTCTCTCCCTTTCCTCTATACCTCACCCCTGCCGCCACCTCCCCCTCTCTCCCTTTCCTCTATACCTCACCCCTGCCGCCTCCTCCCCCTCTCTCCCTTTCCTCTATACCTCACTCCTGCCGCCTCCTCCCCCTCTCTCCCTTTCCTCTATACCTCACCCCTGCCGCCTCCACCCCCTCTCTCCCTCTCCTCCACAGAGGGAGGGGGGAGGGAGGGTGGGGGGGTTAGGGGTGGGTCTACAAGAGGCGTTCCCTCAGGTTTCCCCTAGCATAGTGGGTTAATGGGAAGATTGATGGATAGAGACGGCGAAACAAAACAGAGAGAGAGAGAAGGGGAGAATGGATGAACGGTGCCTTCAGGGAGGGAAGGAGGGATATGTCTGTGTGAGCCTGGGCAGGGAACAGGGGGGAATATTTACTGCCCTGAGGGGGAGGAGAGGGGGTTTGACTCATGCCTAATTACCAGGGAGGCCTGGAGAGCCGGGGTACAAGACAAGTGTGAGGGGCGGGAGAATGAGACAGGATACAAGGGGTAGCGGAGGTCAACGCTGACCACCTAAGATGTCCCCCCCCTAATACCCAGCAACCCCATCCCTACACTCCTCCTCTCCTTCCCGTTTCTCCTCCCATCCTCCTTCACCTCCCTCGCCTCTCTCCCTCTCTCGCCTCCCTCACACAATGATATAAATAAATAAATGTCCTGGCTCCTAAAGCTGATAATTTACTGCCTGCCCACTCTGCACCCATTGCTTCTCCATATGTCAGCCTGGTTACCAGGGGGTGAATGGGACAGGGCTTTTGAGTTTGGAGGACCAGGCCTGTGTTACTGGAGGGGGGGTCCTCGACTCCTGGAGCACCTTGAAGAGGACCCCACCATAGCTACAGATACATACCCCCCCCCCTCCCCCTGCTAAGCTTGCATGTGCGCGTGCACATACACACTCACGCAAACATACACACACACACACACACACACACAAACCCTCACCAACTGTACCCCCATGACCAGTTAGGGCAACATGTGGTGGAATGTTGCTTGTCAGCCTTGAATCCCTCTCCACCACACACACACACACACACACACACACACACACACACACACACACACACACACACACACACACACACACACACACACACACACACACACACACACACACACACACGGCCTTGTGTTTCTATTCTTAATTAGCTCAGAGGTTAACGAGTGGTTCAGTGTGTTGATGTTCTCGAGCCTCGTCCCTAAACCATGACAGCTACCGACCGCTTCAACATCGCACCCCAACGCCACCGTGCCTCGCCTGGCACCTCCACACATCCTTCTTCCCTCCTGTTCTGCAGCTCGAACCACACGCACCTCCTTCCCGTCCCGTCTTCCTCCCGCCATCCGTCCCTCGACCCGCCTCTTAGTATTCTCCACAGGTCCTCACCACAATGATACTTTGTTTTTCCTTTTCTTCTTTCCATCCCATCTGCTCTCCCTGGCACACCCGTCTGACGTTCACCTTGAGATAAAGAAGGAGAAAGAGAAGGAAAGATGAAGAAAGAGCGAGAGAGAGAAGGAGAGAGAAAAGGAGAAAGAGAAGGAAAGATGAAGAAAGAGAGGGACAGAGAAGGAGAGAGATAAGGAGAGAGAAGGAGAGAGAGGAGAGAGAAGGGGAGAGAAGGAGAGAAGAAGAGAAGGAGAGAGAGAAGGAGAGAAGGAGAATGAAGGAGAATGAAGGAGAGAGGAGAGAGAAGGAGAGAGAGAAGGAGAGAAGGAGAGAGAAGGAGAGAAGGAGAGAGAAGGAGAGGGAAGGAGAGAGGAGAAAGAAGGAGAGAGAGAAGGAGAGAGAAGGAGAGAGAGAAGGAGAGAGAAGGAGAGACAAGGAGAGAGACAAGGAGAGAGAAGGAGAGAGAATGAAGAGAGAAGGAGAGACAAGGAGAGAGAGAATGAAGAGACAAGGAGAGAGAAAATGAGAGAGAGAAGGAGAGCATGCCACCAGTCTCTACTGCCACAAAAACAGACAACAAATCTAATTTGCAGAATTGTGAAGAATAAGGGAAGGAGGGAGAGATGGAGGAGCGATGGAGAGAGGGAGGGAGTGGGTCTCTCTAAAGCAGGAAAATAGTTCCTCTATTCCCTCTGTAAATCAATGTGCTTGTTGAGGACAGACAGGGCTAAGAAGCTCCTGCCCTGCCAGGAAAGAGCCTCCAACAGCACAGGCAGCTGCACCCTGCTCGCTGCCTAATGGAGAGAGACAGAGAGACAGAGAGAGAGAGAGAGAGAAGGAAAGAGAGAGAGAGAGACCGAGAGAGACAGAGAGAGAGACAGCGAGAGAGAGAGGGGGAGAGGGTGAGAGAGAAGGAGAGAGAGAGAGCGAGAGAGAGAGAGAGCGAGAGAAGGAAAGAGAGAGAGCGAAGGAAAGAGAGAGAGAGGGGGAGAGGGTGAGAGAGAAGGAGAGAGAGAGAGCGAGAGAGAGAGAGAGCGAGAGAAGGAAAGAGAGAGAGCGAAGGAAAGAGAGAGAGAGGGGGAGAGGGGGAGAGAGAAGGAGAGAGCGAGAGCGAGAGAGAGAGAGAGAGAGAGAGCGAGAGAAGGAAAGAGAGAGAGAGCGAAGGAAAGAGAGAGAGAGGGGGAGAGGGTGAGAGAGAAGGAGAGAGAGAGAGCGAGAGAGAGAGAGAGAGAGAGAGAGAGAAGGAAATAGAGAGAGTGAAGGAAAGAGAGAGAGAGCGGAGGAAAGAGAGAGAGAGAGGGGGAGAGGGTGAGAGAGAAGGAGAGAGAGAGAGCGAGAGCGAGAGCGAGAGAGAGAGAGAGCGAGAGAGAGAGAGAGAGCGAGAGAGAGAGACAGAAGGAAAGAGAGAGAGTGAAGGAAAGAGAGAGAGGGGGAGAGGGGGAGAGAGAAGGAGAGAGAGAGAGAGAGCGAGAGAGAAAGTGCGAGAGAGAAAGAGAGAGGGAAAGATAGAGCGAGAGCTTTGTGTGAGGGCATGGTGTGGCAAGTCCTGGAATGTGAAACCGTTTGGCTTTATTAAGTCTGAGGAGAGTTGTGAGAAGCCTCTGCCAGGCTGGCATGTTAGTGTTGTGTTGCTGGGAGGAGTGTGGCGTGGAGTCCCTAGTCAGTATTATACATTGTATTACTGTTGAGGCCAGGACCACTGACCCACTGTAGTGAAAACTGTCCAACGGACACAAATGCCTGCTAAATCAAGCTGGTTAGCAGTTTGCCCCAGTGTGTTTTACTCTTTGTTATAGAGCTGCATCCATGTGCCACACACACACACACACACACTATGCATTCACACACACACACTCACACGCTATGCAATCACACACACACACACACACACTCACAATCTTTTCACTGCCTCCCATGTAGTCGATTAACAAGTTAACACCTCAGTCTGTGTTGGCACCTGCAGTGTTGCGTATGTGTGCGTGTGTGTGTGCGTGTGTGTGTGCGTGTGTGTGCGTGTGTGTGCGTGTGTGTGCGTTTGTGTCCGTGTCTGCGTTCATTCAAGCATGTGTCTGTGTGTGTGTGTGTGTGTGTGTGTGTGTGTGTGTGTGTGTGTGTGTGTGAGTGTGTTTAGCAGGCAGGTGGTAATGAACGGACTGGGCTGTGGTGACAGAGAATGAGGCTGTGCTGCATGAAGGCTGTAATGAGGTGGCTGGCAGAGGGAACGGGGCTATAACAGCTAATGGGCAGTAATTACAGTGTGGGTATACAGAGAGAGTCACACTGTTACCATCACAACTACAGTAGTAACTCCACTCAACTCACCCCCACCCCACCACACACCCCACCCCACCACACCACACCCCCCACCACACCCCACAACCCACCACACCCCCCACCACACCACACCCCCCACCACACACCCCACCCCACCACACACCCCACCCCACCACCCCCCCCACCACACCACACCCCCCACCACACCCCACAACCCACCACTCCCGCCACCACACCACTCCCCCCCTATCTCACCACACCACCCAACCACGGTGAACAGCGTCAGCTGTGTTTTATGAAAACATGAATTTATAATGATCTGTAGGTTTAAAGTATAATCTCAGTTCACCCAGAAGTATAATCTCAGTTCACCCAGAAGTATAATCTCAGTTCACCCAGAAGTATAATCTCAGTTCACCCAGAAATATAATCTCAGTTCACCCAGAAATTTAATCTCAGTTCACCCAGAAGTATAATCTCAGTTCACCCAGAAATATAATCTCAGTTCACCCAGAAGTATAATCTCAGTTCACCCAGAAGTATAATCTCAGTTCACCCAGAAGTATAATCTCAGTTCACCCAGAAGTATAATCTCAGTTCACCCAGAAGTATAATCTCAGTTCACCCAGAAATATAATCTCAGTTCACCCAGAAGTATAATCTCAGTTCACCCAGAAGTATAATCTCAGTTCACCCAGAAATATAATCTCAGTTCACCCAGAAGTATAATCTCAGTTCACCCAGAAGTATAATCTCAGTTCACCCAGAAATATAATCTCAGTTCACCCAGAAGTATAATCTTGGATAATTTGGTCAGGTGCTCCATTACGATACCATTTAAATTACGTCTCTCCACCAGAGGTCAATTCATAATCATGACACATAGAAAGGATATCGATGATGATGATCCAATCCGTCTACTCCCCTCCATGTGCCCTCTGACCCCCTCACAACCTCTGTGTGACCTCACAGCGACACCCTGGGTTTGGGGAAAGCCCTCTACATGACCTCATTAATTACAGCTCCAATGGGATGGCCGCAGGTCCCTATTTCTCTTTCTCTGAGTGGCGCTCCATTGTTTTCCTCTCCTCCTCTCATCCTTCCGTCCACATTGACATGCCACCCTCTTTCTGTCCCCGTCTCTCTCTTTCTCTTCTCGCTCTCTCCCTCAATCTCGGAAACGGCGAGACTTTGATTGGTGAAGCTGCCAGTGTTGACGAATCGCAAGCCTCTCTGTCTTGTTGTTCGAGAAATTAGATTCTTTGATAGTGAAACTCTTTGTCATTGGTCCCTATCGCTCTCTTCTTCAACTTTTCACTCACTTTCCGTCACCTTCCTGCTCTCTCGTTCACCCTCCTGCTCTCTCTCGTTCACCCTCCTGCTCTCTCGTTCACCCTCCTGCTCTCTCCGTCACCCTCCTGCTCTCTCGTTCATCTTCCTGCTCTCTCCGTCACCCTCCTGCTCTCTCGTTCATCTTCCTGCTCTCTCGTTCACCCTCTTGCTCTCTCCATCACCCTCTTGCTCTCTCCATCACCCTCTTGCTCTCTCCATCACCCTCTTGATCTCTCCATCACCCTCTTGCTCTCTCCATCACCCTCTTGCTCTCTCCATCACCCTCTTGCTCTCTCCATCACCCTCTTGCTCTCTCCATCACCCTCTTGCTCTCTCCATCACCCTCTTGCTCTCCCTGTCACCCTCTTGATCTCTTCTTCACCCTTTCAACTTACAACCTCTTCTACTTCCTGTTTAAGGCCCGGTCTCCTCCTTCCTCATTCCTTCTACAGTTATGGTCAAATATATTGGCACCCTTGTACGATTCACTTTATCTTATAAAATAAGTTGAAATAAATAAATAAAAGTTTTGTTTTCAACTGCACAGTATCAAGATAAAAAACAATTGGTAAAAACATTAAAATAAATTTGGTTGGAGGCAGGTAATTGTGGTTTACTGTGTAATTTATCTCACCTGTGGTAAGTTGCATGTCCCTACAGCAGAAACATAACCATCCTTCCTCATTCCTTCAATCTCTGAGTCTCAAAACGTGTTGTCATCACTAGCTGGTCAAGTTGCAAACTCGGAAGCCCCACCAAATTCTAAAATGTTTTTTTCCCGAAAATAAATCTGATTTTAAACCTAGCCCTAACCTTAACCCACACTGCTAAAGTTATGCCTAACCCTTACATTAAAACCAAATAGCACATGTTGTTTTCATAGCTAGTGAGAACACAACATTTGCAGGATTCCAAATCGACCCCTAAACCATAGATTTGAAGGGATTGGAGAGTTGTAAAGTAATATAATGAAACCCACCCAGCTTTGTGTGTGTGTGTGTCTGTGTGTGTGTGTGTGTGTGTGTGTGTGTGTGTGTGTGTGTGTGTGTGTGTGTGTGTGTGTGTGTGTGTGTGTGTGTGTGTGTGAAAAAGCAGAGAGAGATAAAGATGTATTCGGGTACATAAATTTGAGCTCTTCTTTGGTTGATCTATCTGTGCTTGTATGCACATATACATGTTCTATATTGATGTCATTAAGTTATCAGACGTTATAAAAAGTACATTTGTTTGTGAGCTCAGCCAGGTCACCCATGATACAAGTCAGTATTCAACGTCCATCCATGTCTGAGGACGTCGGGAGATGACGTGGAAATCAACCACTAAGGGCAACAGTGAGCGGTGTTACCTTCAAGTCGGTACACTGTATTTCTCTCAGCACATATCAAAGCTGCAATCTAAATTTACATCTAGACTTGGTTTCCTCTATCGTAATCTTTCACCCCAGCTGCCAAACTAACCCTGATTCAGATGACTATCCTACCCATGCTAGATTACGGAGACGTAATTTATAGATTGGCAGGTAAGGGTGCTCTCGAGCGGCTAGATGTTCTTCACCATTCGGCCGTCAGATTTGCCACCAATGCTCCTTATAGGACACATCACTGCACTCTATACTCCTCTGTAAACTGGTCATCTCTGTATACCTGTCGCAAGACCCACTGGTTGATGCTTATTTATAAAACCCTCTTAGGCCTCACTCCCCCCTATCTGAGATATCTACTACAGCCCTCATCCTCCACATACAGCATCCATTCTGCCAGTCACCTTCTGTTAAAGGTCCCCAAAGCACACACATTCCTGGGTCGCTCCTCTTTTCAGTTCTCTGCAGCCAGCGACTGGAACGAGCTGCAACAAACACTCAAACTGGACAGTTTTATCTCCATCTCTTCATTCAAAGACTCAATCATGGACACTTACTGACAGTTGTGGCTGCTTTGCGTGATGTATTGTTGTCTCTACCTTCTTGCCCTTTGTGCTGTTGTCTGTGCCCAACAATGTTTGTACACTTGTTGTGCTGCTGCGATGTTGTGTTGCTATCATGTTGTTGTCATGTGTTGCTGCTACCATGCTGTGTTGTCATATGTTGCTGCCATGCTGTGTTGTTGTCTTAGGTCTCTCTTTATGTAGTGTAGTGTTGTCTCTCTTGTCGTGATGTGTGTTTTGTCCTATATTTATATTTATTTTATTTTTAATCCCAGGCCACCGTCCCCGCAGGAGGCCTTTTGCCTTTTGGTAGGCCGTCATTGTAAATAATAATTTGTTCATAACTGACTTGCCTAGTTAAATAAAGGTTACGTAAAGGTTAAGTAAAGGTTAAATTAAGGTTAAATAAATAAAATAAAAAGGGTGTATCGTTCGTCAAACATTCTTCGTGGCCAATTATGTGTGATACACATCTAACTGGCCAGGAAATCACTCTGACATGATCAAAACAAACTTAGTGGCCCCCCAGGGTGAAATTCCCCTTTAAGTTAGCATTCTGCCCTAAGAGACAAAAAAGATTGAACTTAACAAGTACATTTTTTTTTTTTTAAACAAGAGATAGATGAAGAGACTCAGAGCTTCGGGTTTACAGAGACGATGGCCTCATTGAGCACACCAAGCTGTCCCTCCACTCCATGGACAGGACTGATTGAAAGGCCAGTGCCTTAAACATATGGGACAGGGATGGACAAAAGGATTATGTCCCTCACCTCTTCTTCTCCCTCTTCTCTCTCTGAGATAATCAACCAGGGGATGAAGTCTACAGGCCACTAAGCCGCCCCAAAGTAGCCCAGATCCCCTACCCCTCTTTGGGGAGGGAGAGTGAGACAGTTGGGGTCTCCCGGAGAGAGAGAGCGAGAGAGAACAACCAAGCGGGATTTACATATTCAACAGAATCAGAGATCAAGCTTCTTAAATCTCCCTCCTCGCTCTCTCTTCCTTTCTTGCTCTCTTACTCCATCTTGAAGCGAGAGAGACTCTTTTTCTATGAGACACACAAGCTGGCTCAACTAGGTCTCACAGTCTCACGTCAGAATTAGACGTTCATCCATATTTCTCAAAAAGTAAAATTTCGACGTTGTTGCAAATGTCAAATTTTGAAGTGTTTAATGTTAAGTTTAGGCATTAACTCTGAAATAACTCAGTTAGGTTTGGGATAGGCTTAAAACAAAAATCTGAAATACAAATTTCAATCGCTGGATTTTAACGTGCGATCTTTAGAATCAGTGGTAGACAATAACTCCCATCCACCATCCCTGCTCTCGCAAAAACAAAAGCTTTTTTTATTTTATTTATTTTTTATTTAACCTTTATTTAACTAGGCAAGTCAGTTAAGAACAAATTCTTATTTACAATGACGGCCTACCCCGGGCCAAACCAGGACGACACTGGGCCAATTGTGCTGCCGCCCTGTGGGACACCCAATCACGGCCGGGTGTGAGATCTGAAAATAAATGTAGTCCTGCTTTGTGGCATTTCTCAAAGAGTCACACTGTATGTTAATACCGATCACACTGTATGTTAATACCGATCACACTGAATGTTAATATCGATCACACTGTATGTTAATACCGATCACACTGTTTGTTAATACCGATCACACTGTATGTTAATATCGATCACACTGTATGTTAATACCGATCACACTGTATGTTAATATCGATCACACTGTATGTTAATACCGATCACACTGTATGTTAATATCGATCACACTGTATGTTAATATCGATCACACTGTATATTAATATCGATCACACTGTATGTTAATATCGATCACACTGTATGTTAATACCGATCACACGGTATGTTAATATCGATCACACTGTATGTTAATATCGATCACACTGTATGTTAATACCGATCACACTGTATGTTAATACCGATCACACTGTATGTTAATACCGATCACACTGTATGTTAATACCGATCACACTGTATTTTAATATCGATCACACTGTATATTAATATCGATCACACTGTATGTTAATATCGATCACACTGTATGTTAATATCGATCACACGGTATGTTAATATCGATCACACTGTATGTTAATATCGATCAAATTGTATGTTAATACCGATAAATTGTATGTTAATACCGATCACACTGTATGTTAATATCGATCACACTGTATGTTAATATCGATCACACTGTATGTCAATACCGATCACACTGTATGTTAATACCGATCACACTGTATGTCAATACCGATCACACTGTATGTTAATACCGATCACACTGTATGTTAATACTGATCAAACTGTATGTTAATACCGATCATACTGTATGTTAATACCGATCACACTGTATGTGACTCTGAGGCCTTTCAGAACAGGTGTACTGTATGTTAATATCGATCACACTGTATGTGACTCTGAGGGCTTTCAGAACAGGTGTACTGTACGTTAATATCGATCACACTGTATGGTTTTTGTGTGGAGATATGGTTGTCCTTGTTTGATAGAGCCATTGGACATCTTTCAGCGATATTCCTATCCGGCGGATTCATTGCTAAGGTGATTTTTTCCAGTCTCTGACAGACTACAACTCGTGTGGGGTGGTGCTTCATGCTCTGGCACCATCATACCCCCAAGGCATTTTTTTGTTTATTTTTTTTAAATAACAATCTTTTACCTACTTGGTGACATTCAACCATAAATGTTTCAACTGGAATTTTTGCGAAAAGGATTCAAAACAAAACAAAGATTTAGCTAGAAGCTCAGCTACAGCCGATGCCAGCACCAAGAGGGCAGATGACAAATACCGTAGCTAAGTAGATAGATTTATTTTTCATGCAAGCTACCTAGCTAGCTAACTTTAGTTTATATACTGAAACCCATTTTTTTATTGCTGGCTAACATACTACTGTGTTACAGTGGGGGAAATCCCCCCCTCCCCCCCACACACACACACACTTTCTTTGCTAACGTAGGTAGCTAGCCAGCTATGCTATCTAAACAACTACCAGTAGCCATATCTATGATTTAAAAAGATAAGAGATTTTACAATCAGAGATCTATTGTATCTCGATTGTAAAACCTCTACTCTTTTTAGTCGTAGACATGGCTACTAAACAGCAAAGTTACAACCAGCCAACTCAAGCTACAGTGAGGGAAAAAAAGTATTTGATCCCCGGCTGATTTTGTACGTTTGCCTACTGACAAAGAAATGATCAGTCTATAATTTTAATGGTAGGTTTATTTGAACAGTGAGAGACAGAATAACAACAAAAAAATCCAGAAAAACACATGTCAAAAATGTTATATATTGATTTGCATTTTAATGAGGGAAATAAGTATTTGACCCCCCCTCTCAATCAGAAAGATTTTTGTCTCCCAGGTGTCTTTTATACAGGTAACGAGCTGAGATTAGGAGCACACTCTTAAAGGGAGTGCTCCTAATCTAAGTTTGTTACCTGTATAAAAGACACCTGTCCACAGAAACAATCAATCAATCAGATTCCAAACTCTCCACCATGGCCAAGACCAAAGAGCTCTCCAAGGATGTCAGGGACAAGATTGTAGAGCTACACAAGGCTGGAATGGGCTACAAGACCATCGCCAAGCAGCTTGGTGAGAAGGTGACAACAGTTGGTGCGATTATTCGCAAATGGAAGAAACACAAAATAACTGTCAATCTCCCTCGGTCTGGGGCTCCATGAAAGATCTCATCTCGTGGAGTTGCAATGATCATGAGAACGGTGAGGAATCAGCCCAGAACTACACGGGAGGATCTTGTCAATCATCTCAAGGCAGCTGGGACCATAGTCACCAAGAAAACAATTGGTAACACACTACGCCGTGAAGAACTGAAATCCTGCAGCGCCCGCAAGGTCCCCATGCTCAAGAAAGCACATATACATGCCTGTCTGAAGTTTGCCAATGAACATCTGAATGATTCAGAGGACAACTGGGTGAAAGTGTTGTGGTCAGATGAGACCAAAATGGAGCTCTTTGGCATCAACTCAACTTGCCGTGTTTGGAGGAGGAGGAATGCTGCCTATGACCCCAAGAACACCATCCCCACCGTCAAACATGGAGGTGGAAACATTATGCTTTGGGGGTGTTTTTCTGCTAAGGGGACAGGACAACTTCACCGCATCAAAGGGACGATGGACGGGCCATGTACCGTCAAATCTTGAGTGAGAACCTCTTTCCCTCAGCCAGGGCATTGAAAATGGGTCGTGGATGGGTATTCCAGCATGACAATGACCCAAAACACACGGCCAAGGCAACAAAGGAGTGGCTCAAGAAGAAGCACATTAAGGTCCTGGAGTGGCCTAGCCAGTCTCCAGACCTTAATCCCATAGAAAATCTGTGGAGGGAGCTGAAGGTTCGAGTTGTCAAACGTCAGCCTCGAAACCTTAATGACTTGGAGAAGATCTGCAAAGAGGAGTAGGACAAAATCCCTCCTGAGATGTGTGCAAACCTGGTGGCCAACTACAAGAAACGTCTGACCTCTGTGATTGCCAACAAGGGTTTTGCCACCAAGTACTAAGTCATGTTTTGCAGAGGGGTCAAATACTTATTTCCCTCATTAAAATGCAAATCATTTTCTAACATTTTTAACATGTCTTTTTCTGGATTTTTTGTTGTTGTTATTCTGTCTCTCACTGTTCAAATAAACCTACCATTAAAATTATAGACTGATCATTTCTTTGTCAGTGGGCGAACATACAAAATCAGCTGGGGATAAAATACTTTTTTCCCCCTCACTGTAGGTTTACCAGCAAACATGACTGGAGTTGGCTAGCTAGTTAGCCTGGCACTTTCTAACTTGCAATGCGCCACGCCTCACGTTTGTAAGTTGTTAGCATATGTGTAATATCAGAAGCTATAAATAGTTTTACTAGCTAGCTATGTAACATAATTGACAAGAGTTGACATTGGTTATGATTATGACAGCGAATGCATTTCAATCTCACAAAATTGTTGGCACGACACATTTACCAAACAGATGTAAATAACAATTATAGCTACATTTTTTACGATCTGGTCAATGTGCAAAGGTTGAGGTTTATGCCATATTTCATTCTATTAGGATAGCTTTTGTTCTAAATGTAATCTCTGTGCCTGTGCACATGTGTACATGTATGCATAGCCTACCTTAATGCTGATGTTATGCTGGCACAGTTCAACTGTAGTATTCCGAATAACGGAACATTTTCTACATTTAAATGGCCCCTTACAATGTAAATGTCCCCCTATAATGTAAATGGCCCCCTACAATTTAAATGCCCCCCTACAATGTAAATGGCCCCCTACAATTTAAATGGCCCCCTGCGATTTAAATGCCCCCCTGCAATTTAAATGGCCCCCTACAATTTAAATGGCCCCCTTCAATTTAAATGGCCCCCTACAACTGGACACAGACATTTTATGAGACATCGTGCTTCCACGAATCGAGGAAGAAGACAGTATCGACAAGATAAGGTTGGTTGAAAAATCCTACAGTATCCTGTAACTCCCAGTAATGGATACCAAAATAAATCTTTGCTTAAATCATATTATCTGATGTACCAATCCGTAGCTACAGTTTACTACACATGAGACATACACAGTTAGCATTGAGTTAGCATTGAATAGTTTACAATCCCCCTGTATTTTCAGATTCAGACAAATATTTGAATGTCAAACGTCTGTTTGATGCTACAGAGCACTGTACAGCTTATATAAATATATTCTGTGAATCCATAAAGGCAGACACATTTTGAGGATTGATAGAAAATATCTATATTTACTTTATGGTGGTTCTAAGTGGTCTTAAGCTGAGAGCCACATTAGCTAACATTAGTCAAAGATAGAATGAACAAACAAACATGTTTACTCTGCTGAAGGTAACTACCAGTCTAGCATTGACTACCATGGAATTGATTGACTGAGAGTGTGTATCCAAAAGATAGCTAGCTATATGATTTAGCTGATAACTTACCTAGTCCCACTAGGCTAGCAAGCTAGCTAGAGTTAGGTTACCTCTAATTGAGAATCTGCCGTTTTGTTGTGAAGGATAAAAATTGATAATATCGCATCACTTCTCAGCTGTCGACGAAATGGATTCCCCATCAGAAAATCCCTCTGATAATCTTTGGTCACCGTAAGCAACATTCTTGATAGCCACAAGCCACTTGCAGCATCGGGGTAAATCTCTGGTAGGTAGAACAGTGAGAGATAAACAAACTTATCGCGCTTGTTTGTAATTAGCACAACCATGCAACATGGTCATGATCACAAAAAAAAAAAAACGTAGTGTTGTTAAAAATAGTAATCACTATATGCCGTGACATTTCCCTTTAAGAAAGCTTCATGCCAACTGCACATACAGATGTCAGAACATTTCTCCCAGATGGTCATTTTTAGCTAACGTGTGTACGTACGTACGAGATGTGCTCCAAATCACGCATTATAAACACACATTTGGCCTCCGAGGTCTCCAGGGCTTACTGTCTGGGTATATTATGTACTGTGTCTGACCATATCAGGGAAGACCAAGGGAGGTTATGCTATAGAGGGGGATGGGATGTTATGCTATAGAGGGGGATGGGATGTTATGCTATAGAGGGGGATGGGATGTTATGCTATAGAGTGAGGAGGGGGATGTTATGCTATAGAGGGGGATGGGATGTTATGCTATAGAGTGAGGAGGAGGGAGGTTATGCTATAGAGGGGGATGGGATGTTATGCTATAGAGGGGGATGGGATGTTATGCTATAGAGTGGGATGGGATGTTATGCTATAGAGGGGGATGGGATGTTATGCTATAGAGTGAGGAGGGGGATGTTATGCTATAGAGGGGGATGGGATGTTATGCTATAGAGGGGAATGGGATGTTATGCTATAGAGTGAGGGGGGGGAGGTTATTCTATAGAGGGGGATGGGATGTTATGCTATAGAGTGGGATGGGATGTTATGCTATAGAGTGGGATGGGATGTTATGCTATAGAGTGAGGGGGAGGGAGGGAGGGGAGGTTATTCTATAGAGGGGGATGGGATGTTATGCTATAGAGTGGGATGGGATGTTATGCTATAGAGTGAGGGGGGGAGGTTATTATATAGAGGGGGATGGGATGTTATGCTATAGAGTGAGGGGGGAGGTTATTCTATAGAGGGGGATGGGAGGTTATGCTATAGAGGGGGATGGGATGTTATGCTATAGAGGGGGATGGGATGTTATGCTATAGAGTGGGATGGGATGTTATGCTATAGAGGGGGATGGGATGTTATGCTATAGAGTGAGGAGGGGGATGTTATGCTATAGAGGGGGATGGGATGTTATGCTATAGAGGGGAATGGGATGTTATGCTATAGAGTGAGGGGGGGAGGTTATTCTATAGAGGGGGATGGGATGTTATGCTATAGAGGGGGATGGGATGTTATGCTATAGAGTGGGATGGGATGTTATGCTATAGAGTGAGGGGGAGGGAGGGGAGGTTATTCTATAGAGGGGGATGGGATGTTATGCTATAGAGTGGGATGGGATGTTATGCTATAGAGTGAGGGGGGGAGGTTATTATATAGAGGGGGATGGGATGTTATGCTATAGAGTGAGGGGGGAGGTTATTCTATAGAGGGGGATGGGAGGTTATGCTATAGAGGGGGATGGGATGTTATGCTATAGAGTGGGATGGGATGTTATGCTATAGAGTGAGGGGGGGAGGTTATTATATAGAGGGGGATGGGATGTTATGCTATAGAGTGGGATGGGATGTTATGCTATAGAGGGGGATGGGAGGTTATGCTATAGAGGGGAATGGGATGTTATGCTATAGAGTGAGGGGGGAGGTTATTCTATAGAGGGGGATGGGATGTTATGCTATAGAGTGAGGGGGGAGGTTATGCTATAGAGGGGGATGGGATGTTATGCTATAGAGTGAGGGGGGGAGGTTATTCTATAGAGGGGGATGGGATGTTATGCTATAGAGTGAGGGGTTAGGTTATTCTATTGAGGGGGATGGGATGTTATGCTATAGAGAGGGATGGGATGTTATGCTATAGAGGGGGATGGGATGTTATGCTATAGAGGGGAATGGGATGTTATGCTATAGAGTGAGGGGGGAGGTTATGCTATAGAGGGGAATGGGAT
>NC_042980.1:46513340-46633340 GCF_901001165.1 Salmo trutta
GAACAGGGGAGGGGGAGAGAGAACGGAGGGAGGCGGGCGGGGGGGGGGGGGGGGGGGTGAAGGCCTGTCTGGAAGAAGGGACTGCCAGAGCACTGGGAGGAGGTGTAGAAAGAAGGGATGGAGAGGCAGGGGGGAGGAGGGAGGGATGACATTTTGTTGTGCTACTGAACCCCTGGTTTCACACCTAAATTGGCGTTATCACTACACTTAATAACATGTTGCTACAGCATAGCAACACCTCAGGGACTAGAACTAGGAGCTTGGTTCTCGGTGGTATTATACAACAGCCCGGCCTCAAACTTTTACATCAACATGATCAAAAATGTTAGCATGGAAAAACCACAGCTAGACAGAAGTCCTGCCTGATCAAACTGTTAGCATGGAACAATCACAGCTAGACATAAGTCCTGCCTGATCATACTGTTAGCATGGAACAATCACAGCTAGACAGAAGTCCTGCCTGATCATACTGTTAGCATGGAACAATCACAGCTAGACATAAGTCCTGCCTGATCATACTGTTAGCATGGAACAATCACAGCTAGACAGAAGTCCTGCCTGATCATACTGTTAGCATGGAACAATCACAGCTAGACAGAAGTCCTGCCTGATCATACTGTTAGCATGGAACAACCACAGCTAGACATAAGTCCTGCCTGATCATACTGTTAACATGGAACAACCACAGCTAGACAGAAGTCCTGCCTGATCATACTGTTAGCATGGAACAACCACAGCTAGACAGAAGTCCTGCCTGATCATACTGTTAGCATGGAACAATCACAGCTAGACAGAAGTCCTGCCTGATCATACTGTTAGCATGGAACAATCACAGCTAGACAGAAGTCCTCCCTGATCATACTGTTAGCATGGAAAAACCACAGCTAGACAGAAGTCCTGCCTGATCAAACAGTGTTACAGAAACCAGACAAGCTAGATTAGCTAGTTAGAGAAAAAGGTCGAAAATGTTTTTCCCAAAGCATTAAAAATATGACAAGATAAGTTAAAATATTTTTGTTTTCCAATTGTTTTTCATTTTCATATGAATGAATGCATGAATGAATGAATGTACTGTATGTATGTATTCATGTACTGTCAGGTCCAAAATTGTTGGCACGCTTGATGAAGGTTAGCAAAAATGACTGAATAACGCAAATGTTGAGCTATATTGTCATGTTATCAAAGATATAGGAACATTCTAATATTTTATAATAATTAAAATGCTCAAAGAAAGAGATTTTGTTTAACAAATAATACATCAATTTCTCAAAAAGATAGGGTTTGGTAACACTGTTTTCAGTACCTTTCAATACCTCACCTTGATCGCAAGGTGCTACAGAGGGTAGTGCGGACGACCAAGTACATTACCGGGGCCAAGCTTCCTGCCATCCAGGACCCTTATACCAGTCAGTGTCAGAGGAAGGCACCCACACACCCACACACAAACACACACCCACCCACACACACACACACACACACACACACACACACACACACACACACACACACACACACACACACACACACACACACACACACACACACACACACACACACACACACACACACACACACACACACACACAGCAAAGCGTGCCCTGCACAGCAGTGAGAGGTTTTGTGTTCTCATCCTGACAGGTTTTGTTGTGGATGATTGGAGCATTCATCAGAGCCCAGAAAAACTGCTGCCTGCCATAGAGTCTTCTGCCATAGTCTGCTGCCATAGAGTCTGCTGCCATAGTCTGCTGCCATAGAGTCTTCTGCCATAGAGTCTGCTGCCATAGAGTCTGCTGCCATAGTCTGCTGCCATAGATGCTGCCATAGATGCTGCCATAGAGTCTGCTGCCATAGTCTGCTGCCATAGAGTCTGCTGCCATAGAGTCTGCTGCTATAGAATCTGCTGCCATAGAGTCTGCTGCCATAGAATCTGCTGCCATGGTGTCTGCTGCCATAGAATCTGCTGCCATAGTGTCTGCTGCGATAGAGTCTCCTGCCATACAGTCTGCTGCCATAGAATCTGCTGCCATAGAGTCTGCTGCCATAGTGTCTGCTGCCATAGAATCTGCTGCCATAGTGTCTGCTGCCATAGAGTCTGCTGCCATAGAGTCTGCTGCCATAGAATCTGCTGCCATAAAATCTGCTGCCATAGAGTCTGCTGAGATAGTCTGCTGCGATAGAGTCTGCTGCGATAGAGTCTCCTGCCATACAGTCTGCTGCCATAGAATCTGCTGCCATAGAGTCTGCTGCCATAGAATCTGCTGCCATAGAGTCTGCTGCCATAGAGTCTGCTGCCATATAATCTGCTGCCATAGAGTCTGCTGCCATAGAGTCTGCTGTGATAGAGTCTGCTGCCATAGAGTCTGCTGCCATAGTGTCTGCTGCCATAGAATCTGCTGCCATAGTGTCTGCTGCCATAGAGTCTGCTGCCATAGAGTCTGCTGCCATAGAGTCTGCTGCCATAGAGTCTGCTGCCATAGAATCTGCTGCCATAGAGTCTGCTGCCATAGAATCTGCTGCCATAGAGTCTGCTGCCATAGAGTCTGCTGCCATATAATCTGCTGCCATAGAGTCTGCTGCCATAGAGTCTGCTGTGATAGAGTCTGCTGCCATAGAGTCTGCTGCCATAGTGTCTGCTGCCATAGAATCTGCTGCCATAGTGTCTGCTGCCATAGAGTCTGCTGCCATAGAGTCTGCTGCCATAGAGTCTGCTGCCATATAATTTGCTGCCATAGAGTCTGCTGCCATAGAGTCTGCTGCCATAGAATCTGCTGCCATAGAATCTGCTGCCATAGAGTCTGCTGCCATAGAGTCTGCTGCGATAGAGTCTGCGGCCGTAGAGTCTGCTGCCGTAGAGTCTGCTGCCATAGAGTCTGCTGCCATAGAGTCTGCTGCCATAGAGTCTGCTGCCATAGAGTCTGCTGCCATAGAATCTGCTGCCATAGTGTCTGCTGCCATAGAATCTGCTGCCATAGTGTCTGCTGCCATAGAGTCTGCTGCCATAGAGTCTGCTGCCATAGAGTCTGCTGCCATATAATTTGCTGCCATAGAATCTGCTGCCATAGAGTTTGCTGCCATAGGGTCTGCTGCCATAGACCTGCTGCCATAGAGTCTGCTGCCAGAGTCTGCTGCCATAGAGTCTGCTGCCATAGAATCTGCTGCCATAAAATCTGCTGCCATAGAGTCTGCTGAGATAGTCTGCCGCGATAGAGTCTGCTGCCATAGAGTCTCCTGCCATACAGTCTGCTGCCATAGAATCTGCTGCCATAGAGTCTGCTGCCATAGAGTCTGCTGCCGTAGAGTCTGCTGCGATAGAGTCTGCTGCCATAGAGTCTGCTGCCATAGAGTCTGCTGCCATAGAGTCTGCTGCGATAAAATCTGCTGCCATAGAGTCTGCTGCAATAGAGTCTGCTGCCATAGAGTCTGCTTCCATAGAGTCTGCTGCCATAGAGTCTGCTGCCATAGAGTCTGCTGCGATTCAGTCTGCTGCCATACAGTCTGCTGCCATATAATCTGCTGCCATAGTGTCTGCTGCCATAGAGTCTGCTGCCATATAATCTGCTGCCATAGAGTCTGCTGCCATAGAGTCTGCTGCCATATAATTTGCTGCCATCGAGTCTGCTGCCATAGAGTCTGCTGCCATAGAGTCTGTTGCCTTAGAGTCTGCTGCCATAGAGTCTGCTGCCATAGAGTCTGCTGCCGTAGAGTCTGCTGCCATAGAGTCTGCTGCCATATAATCTGCTGCCATAGAGTCTGCTGCCATTGAGTCTGCTGCCATAGAAACTGCTGCCATAGAGTCTGCTGCCATAGAGTCTGCTGCCATAGAGTCTGCTGCCATATAATCTGCTGCCATAGAGTCTGCTTCCATTGAGTCTGCTGTCATATAATCTGCTGCTATAGAATCTGCTGCCATAGAGTCTGCTGCCATAGAATCTGCTGCGATAGAGTCTGCTGCGATAGAGTCTGCTGCCGTAGAGTCTGCTGCCGTAGAATCTGCAGCGCTAGAGTTTGCAGCCATAGAGTTTGCTGCCATAGAGTCTGCTGCCATAGTCTGCTGCGATAGAGTCTGCTGCCATATAATCTGCTGCCATAGAGTCTGCTGCCATAGAGTCTGCTGCAATAGAGTTTGCTGCGATAGAGTCTGCTGCCATAGAGTTTGCTGCCATGGGGTCTGCTGCCATAGAGTCTGCTGCCATAGAGTCTGCTGCCATATAATCTGCTGCCATATAATCTGCTGCCATAGAGTCTGCTGCCATAGAATCTGCTTCTATGGAATCTGCTGCCATAGAGTCTGCTGCCATATAATCTGCTTCTATAGAATCTGATGCCATAGAGTCTGCTGCCATAGAGTCTGCTGCCATAGACTTTTCTGCAATTGAGTCTGCTGCCATAGAGTCTGCTGCCATAGAATCTGCTGCCATGTAGTCTGCTGCCATAGAGTCTGCTGCCATACAGTCTGCTGCAATTGAGTCTGCTGCCATAGAGTCTGCAGCCATAGAGTCTGCTGCCATAGAGTCTGCTGCCATAGAGTCTGCAGCCATAGAGTCTGCTGCCATAGAGTCTGCTGCCATAGAGTCTGCTGCCATAGAGTCTGCAGCGATAGTCTGCTGCGGTAGAGTCTGCTGCGATAGAGTTTGCTGCCATAGTCTGCTGCCATAGAGTCTGCTGCCATAGAGTCTGCTTCCACGGACCTGTGTGGCTCAGTTGGTAGAGCATGGTGTTTGCAACGCCAGGGTTGTGGGTTCGATTCCCACAGGGGACTAGTGTGGAGAAAAAATGTATGAAATGTAAGCATTTACTACTGTACGTCGCTCTGGATAAGAGTGTCTGCTGAATGACTAAAATGCCATAGAGTCTGCTGCCATAGAAATGCAGGCTGCAAGTTGTCCAGAGAGATGGGTGAAGAAAAGGCTCTAACACTATGTTTCATTAACTGCTCACAAGAGACACAGACTGCATGTATAGACACACACATTTATCCTGTATGTAATAAAACAAAACCTCACTATGTTATATGAAAACACTTGTTGCAATGAGAACAGTCACTTATAAAGCATTAGTTGACATATTAGTCAACTGGCTATTTAATCGACTTTGAAATGACACCATCGTCATCAACTCAATGAGACAAAGTATATCTGCACTGAAGTCATTGGGTCCATGATGTCCGGATATGTAGGGGTCACAGGTCATAGTGTTGGACACAGAGTGGCCTGACAGACCTTCAGAGTGACACCTATAATTCTGCAATTGTATTACATTGCTCTTGTCCAGCCTACTTGTTTGTAAATATATATGTTTGTCCGAATGTATTGTGACTGCTGCTAAATGAATTCAGGACATTAACGCTTTCTCAACCTGAAGCTACCCTCTCTGACCAGATCCTGATGTGACCCTGAACTTCAGCTCCTGACTGACAGATGGGAGCACGACCCCTGTTTTCATATGTTGATACTGACATTTGAACTCTAGCAGAGGACCAGACTGACCACCTCATGTGCATTATGGGTAGATGAGTTCCCCAGAGGCCCGGTCCTACCTACGAGACACCCTCCAATGGGTCGTGACCTTTTCCTTTATCAGGTCAGATACGGAATAGACAGATGACCTCCATGGGGTCATTACAGAACTAAAGGGGTCACATATGGACCTGTGTTAGGACAGTCTGGATGTAGTCTTCATTAATGTTAATCACTCTGAAAGGTACTGAATGTATTTATCTAACGCACATAATGTTGACTCAATTATCTCCTGTACTCAATGATAATCCTGTGCATTATAGCTTGTATTCAAATCTCGATTAACCCAGAACTAAAATCTGGCGTAATTTTACATAGTCCGTTCACAAGAGATTGCTAGTATTCTGATCAGAGATATCTGCAACTCTTTTTTGCTCTGGGAACACACAACTCTCTCTGGTTCAATGAGATATTACTTATATTCTGATCAGAGATATCTGCAACTCTTTATTGCTCCGGGAACATAGAACTCTCTCTGGTTGGATTGTGATTCAGCCTCGATAGAGAACGGTTGGTGTGGCAGCAGGAGCATTGTCTGTGTGGTTCTCTGTGTTGACGTGCACTAATGTGACAGGAGAAAGCTGGCATGAGGAACATTCAGGACAATGGGGTAAAGGCACCACACTGGGCCTGCTACTCTGCTCTTTTCCAGTCCCGTAATAATAACTCGGATGGAATACCAGAAATGGAATCTGGCATGCTCATAGGCATAGTCAACTAACAACTAATCTTTTTGGGGGGTATCCAAGATGGCGTAGCAATGGGGATGTCTGTTTTGATTGTCTTGTCCCATCCCTTGTATATATCGTCTTTCTTCGTATATATTTCGTATATATATATATATATATATTTAAAATCTCATTTTCCATCTACAGACGGAACATACTCTCCTGCAACCCGCCTTACCCAATGGGGTATGGATCTGCTATTTTTACACTTTTGAACCGGAACCCCCTTCTTCAGAAGCTAGCCAGCTAACTAGCTACTAGATAGTAGTCAGTTAGCCACTGCTAGCAGTCATCACCGTTAACGCGGACTGCCAGCCTCTGCCCGGGCAACTCCTGCCAGCCTGCACAGCGCGATATCTACCCAAAGCTTATCGGACTGCTTTTCTCTACCACTTCTCCGGATTCCTACCGCAAGCTCTGAACCTTTCCTCCGGATCATCGCAGCTAGCTAGCTGCTATCCGAGTGGCTACTCCTGTCTAACCTCATTGTCCCGAAGCAAGCACCAGTTAGCCTGGAGCTAGCCTTGAGCTAGGCCCTTCTCCCGGTTAGCCGAAGAATTTCCATCAGATAATTCCTGGGCTTCAATACCTCTTCTGCCAATTGTCCTGGACCCTTTGCTGCCGACACGGAGCCTCGCCAATCCATCATGACTGGTATGCCGACGTAACCGTCCGAGGGGGTTTCAGACTCTCCTGTTGCGACGTCCCCCTGAGGCCCATCTGCTAGCCTACTACTAGCCCCGGCCTGCTAGCTGTCTGAATTGCCATGCCTCCAGCTCGCCTAGCTACTCACTGGACTCCATGATCACTCGGCTACACATGCCTCTCCCTAATGTCAATATGCCTTGTCCATTGCTTTTTTGGTTGTCATTTTTGTTTTATTTCACTGTGGAGCCTCCAGCCCTGCTCAATATGCCCTTATGTTCCACCCCCACACATGCGGTGACCACACCTGGCTTAAATGGTGCCTCTAGAGGCAAAACCTTTCTCATCGTCACTCAATGCCTAGGCTTACCTCCACTGTACTCACATCCTACCATACCCTTGACTGTACATTATGCCTTGAATCTGTTCTTCCGTGCACAGAAACCTGCTCCTTTTACTCTCTGTTCCGAACGCACTAGACGACCAGTTCTTTTAGCCTACCCGTACTCTTATCCTACTCCTTCTTTGTTCCTCTGGTTATGTAGAGGTTAACCCGGGCCCTGCAGCCCCCATCATCACTCCCATTCTCCAGGCGCTCTTATTTGTTGACTTCTGTAACTGTAAAAGCATTGGTTTCATGCATGTTAACATTAGAAGCCTCCTCCCTAAGTTTGTTTTATTCACTGCTTTAGCACACTCCGCCAACCCAGATGTCCTAGCTGTGTCTGTATCCTGGCTTAGGAAGGCCACCGAAAATCCTGACATTTTCATCCCTAACTATAACATTTTTCGATAAGATAGAACTGCCAAAGTTGCAATCTACTACAGAGATAGCCTGCAGAGTTCTGTCATACTCATACAGGTCTGTGCCTAAACAATTCGAGCTTCTACATTTAAACATCCACCTTTCCAGAAACAAGTCGCTCACCTTTGCTGCTTGTTATAGACCCCCCTCAGCGCCCAGTTGTGCCCTGGACACCATATGTGAATTGATTGCCCCCCCCATCTATCTTCAGAGTTCGTACTGTTAGGTGACCTAAACTGGGACATGCTTAACACCCCGGCCGTCCTACAATCTAAGCTAGATGCCCTCAATCTCACACAAATCATCAAGGAACCTACCAGGTACAACCCTAAATCCGTAACCATGGGAACCCTCTTAGATATCATCCTGACCAACCTGCCCTCTAAATACACCTCTGCTGTCTTCAACCAGGATCTCAGTGATCACTGCCTCATTGCCTGCATGCGTACTGGGTCCGCGGTCAAACGACCAACTCTCATCACTGTCAAACGCTCCCTAAAACACTTCAGCGAGCAGGCCTTTCTAATCAACCTGGCCCGGGTATCCTGGAAGGATATTGACCTCATCCCGTCAGTAGAGGATGTCTGGTTGCAGTTCAAAAGCGCTTTCCTCTCCATCTTAAATAAGCATGCCCCGTTCCAAATTTTTTGAATTAAGAACAGATATAGCCCTTGATTCACCCCAGACTTGACTGCCCTTGACCAGCACAAAAACATGCTGTGGCATTCTGCATGAGCATCGAATAGCCCCCGTGATATGTAACTTTTCAGGGAAGTCAGGAACCAATGTACTCAGTCAGTTAGGAAAGCTAAGGCTAACTTTTTCAAACAGAAATTTGCTTCCTGTAGCACTAATTCCAAAAAGTTTTGGGACACTGTAAAGTCCATGGAGAATAAGAGCACCTCCTCCCAGCTGCCCACTGCACTGAGGATAGGAAACACTGTCACCACCGATAAATCTACGATAATCGATCATTTCAATAAGCATTTTTCCACGGCTGGCCATGCTTTCCACCTGGCTACCCCTACCCTGGCCAACATCACAGCACCACCTGCAGCAACTGATCCTTGACTTCGGCGATGTCATTTACAAAATAGCCTCCAACACTCTACTCAGCAAACTGGATGTAGTCTATCACAGTGCCATCCGTTTTATCACCAAAGCCCCATATACTACCCACCACTGCAATCTGTATGCTCTAGTTGGCTGGCCCTCACTACATATCTGTCGCCAAACCCACTGGCTCCAGGTCATCTATAAGTCTTTGCTAGGTAAAGCTCCGCCTTATTACAGCTCACTGGTCACCATAGCAACACCCACCCGTAGCAGGAGCTCCAGCAGGTATATTGCACCTGTCATGCCCAGGAGTTTTGGAAGGGCTTCGTTCCCTGACGGAATGCCACGACCAAGGGTTCAAGGCTATAATGGTGCAAATCCGTGAATTAGCTCATAGGCAGCATGCAACATCTGAGACCTCCCAACCACCCAGTAATCTTTCTACTACTAGTGGATTTGTTCAACCTACCCCGGCTCCCCGAGAACCCTGTTGACTTCCTCCAGAGCGTTTTGCAGGCTGTCCTGGTACCTGCCGGGCCTTCCTATACCAGTGCTCCCACATTTTCATACTCCAGCCCTCTTCGTTCCAGTCGGACCAATCAAAGATAGCGTATTTAATCACACTAATGTCCGGAAGGGCGCTCTCCTGGGCAACGGCTGTGTGGGAGCAGCAATCCGCTGTGTGCCATAGCCTGGAGGAGTTCATGGCAGAAGTGAGGAATGTTTTCAATTCTCCAGTGCCCGGGAGGGAGGTGGCTCGAAAACTACTGCAGGTACATCAGAACTCCCATAGTGTGGCAGACTACGCAGTAGATTTTCACATATTGGCCACCGAGAGTTCCTGGAATCCGAAGGCTCTGTTTGACTCCTTCCTCCACGGACTGTCAGAGGGGATAAAGGACGAGCTCGCAGCTTGGGACGGGATGTGAAGGAGATGAGTGGAAGACAGCATTTAACACAGCCAGCGGACATTATGAGTACCAGGTCATGCCGTTTGGACTCACCAACGCCCCTGCTGTCTTCCAGGCTCTGGTAAACGATCTGCTCTAGGACACGTTAAACCGTTTTCTGTTCATCTACCTTGACAAGATCCTGTTTTTTTCCCGGTCTGCCCAAGAACACATTCTTCATGTCAGACAAGACCTTCAGCGCCTCCTGGAGAACCAATTATTCATTAAAGCCGAGAAGTGTGAGTTCCACCGCTTTAAAATCTCCTTTCTGGGATATGTCATTGCTGATAGAAATGTCCAAATGGATCCTGGAAAAGTGAAAGCCTCAACCTACGTCCAGGGTGCAGTTATAATGTTTCATGGGGTTCGCTAACTTTTACCGCCGTTTCATTCGGGGTTACAGCACTCTGGAGGCCCCCATCTCTGCACTCGCCTCTCCCAAAGTACCGTTCACATGGTCTCCAGCTGTCGACAGAGCCTTCATGGACCTGAAGCATCGGTTCACCACAGCACCCATTCTTGTCTATCCTCATCCGATTTGTGGTAGATGTTGATGCTTCAGATGAAGGAGTGGGGGCCATCCTGTCTCAGCAATCTTCCCAGGACCAAAAGCTCCATCCCTGCGCCTTCCTGTCCCATTGTCTCAATCCTGCAGAGAGGAACTACGATGTAGGCAAATGAGAACTCCTGGCGGTCAAGATGGCGCTGGAAGAGTGGAGGCACTAGCTGGAAGGAGCAGAACAGCCTTCCTTGGTTTGGACCGACCATAAAAATGTGGAATATCTCCGTACAGCCAAGCACCATAACTCCAGGCAGGCCTGGTGGGCTTTATTGTTTACAAGATTGAACTTCACCATTTCCTACCACCCAGGGTCCAAAAATGTGAAGCCTGACGCCCTCTCCCGCCTATGCAGTTCCTCTGCCACACCCTCGGTCCGAAACCATTCACCCTATCTCATGCTTGTGACTTCAATGGATTGGGGAATTGAAACCTTGGTTCGCAAGGCACAATGTTCCCAGCCTGAACCTGAAGGGGGCCCGGTTAACCGGTTGTTTGTCCCTAACTCAATCCTGTACCGGGTCCTGGAATGGGCTTTTTCCTCCAGGCTGACCTGTCATCCAGGTTCCTGTTGTACGCTAGCCTTCCTCCGACAACGTTTCTGGTGGCCCACAATGGTTCCTGACGTCTTTGCCTTCGTCGCCTTGTGCACAGTGTGGACTCAGAACAAGACTGCACGGCAAGCTCCTTCTGCCCTCCTTCAGCCACTACCTGTCCGTCATCGTCCCTGGTCCCATATCTCTCTGGACTTTGTCACTGGGCTCCCTCCGTTGGACGGCAACACTGTCATTCTGATGGTAGTGGATCGGTTCTCCGATGTGCTGCATTTCATCCCTCTCCCCAAACTACCCTCTGCCAAGGAGACGGCCCAGCTCATGGTGCAGCACATCTTCCGGATCCATGGATTCCCGGTGGACATGGTCTCCGACCGGGGTCCTCAGTTCTCGTTTCAGTTCCTTAAGGCGTTCTGCACCCTTATTGGGTCGTTGGCCGGCCTGTCCTTCGGATTCCATCCCCAATCCAACGGCCAGTCGGAGCGAGCTAACCAGGACCTAGAAACCACCCTAAGAGTCCTGGTCTCAACCAACCCCACTACCTGGAGCCGGCATCTGGTCTGGGTGGAGTATGCCCGGATTACCCTTCCCTATTCAGCCATGGGACTCTCCCCTTTTGAGTGCTCTATGGGGTGTTAGCCTCCACTCTTCCCAGAACAAGAGCAGGAGCTCAACGTACCCTTGGCCCAGATGTTTGTCTGCCGCTGTCGACGTACCTGGAAAAGAGCTAGGGCGGCACTTCTCAAGACCAACTCCCGGTTTCATCGACAAGAGGACCGCCGCCAGACTCCAGCTCTCCGCTACTGCAATGGGCAGAGGGTATGGCTTTCTACACGGGACCTGCCCCTTCGGGTGGAGTTCTTAGTTCCACTGTTGTCCGTCTTTTGTTACCCCGTACCCTCCGTATTCACCCTACTTTAGATCTGTCTAGGATTAAGCCCGTGTCTCCCAGCCCTTTGTCTTCTGTCTCCAGAACCACCCCTCCTCCCCGTGCCATCGATGGCCATCCGGGATACACGGTGAAATGCCTCCTGGGTGTTGGACCACGGGGCAGAGGTTTCCAGTACCTGGTTGACTGGGAGGGTTACGGCCCGGAGGAGAGGTGCTCGGTTCCATCTAGAGACATCCTGGATACAGCACTCATCGCCGACTTCCACCGCCAACACTCCGGTCAACCACGTATGCGCCCGAGTAGGACACCGGGTGGTGCCCCTGGGGGGGGGGTTTACTGTCATGCCCTGATCTGTTTCACCTGTCCTTGTGATTGTCTCCAACCCCCTCCAGGTGTCACCTATTATCCCTGGTGTATTTATCCCTGTTTTTCCTGTCTCTCTGTGGCAGTTTGTCTTGTTTTTCCAGGTCAACCAGCGTTTTTCCTAGCTCCTATCTTTCCAAGTCTCTGTTTTTCCCTAGCCCTAATGGTTTTGACCCTTGCCTGTCCTGACGCCAAACCCACCTGCCTGACCACTCTGCCTGTTCTGACCTCGCGCCTGCCTATCCCCTTGTACTGTTTGGACTCAGACCTGATCACTCAACCCCTGCATGTCCTGACCTTGAGCCTGGAACTGTTTTGACTCTGACCTGGTTTATGAACTCTCGCCTGTCTCCGACCTGCCTTTTGCCTACTCCTTATGCTGTAATAAATATCTGAGCTCAACCATCTGCCTCCTTTGCCTGCATTTGGGTCTCGCCTTGTGACCTCATTGTAAATGCACTCCAATCCTGTTTTTTATGATTCATACATACATTCCTAACCCTAAATAATATACAAGATCAGAGTATTTTTAAATCTACCAATTGGTGCTGAAACGGAGAGGAATATGAATATTTAGATGGCTTTCTTTCATTGATCTTCTGAACCTGTTCTCTCAATGTATTCTCATGGGTCTGTCCACAAAACTAAAACTAAAGGTGAACAGTATATATCAAAGGGATAGCTTAAGACAAATGTACTGAAAACCCTATTGAATGAAAGTTCCACTAGAAAATCTGTTGGCCAGCAAGTGGGACTGTTTTCAGCGGTTAAATGAAAAGTATTAAGCACCCATAAGGGAATCACGCCTGCAAAGCCCGTTACGCACCTGCATAAAGTTAAGTATGAAAACCAAGGTCTGAATCGGGCCCTAACTGTAAGTCGCTCTGGATAAGAGCATCTGCTAAATGACTAAAATGATAAATGTTTACAGACAGATCTTTAATTACTGTATAGATTTTTTTATATTGTCACAAATCTATTGTTTGTACAGGTCTTTATTTACAAATGTGTTTTTTTTTTTTACATTTGACTGTGTAAAACCTAGCAGTACTACTTATTTCTCTGAGGTTGAGGCGGATATATGGCGTTTTGCAAAAAAATATGATTGTTTGTCTCTCTGAAATTAAAAACATCAAGTGATAGATTTCAAACAAATACATGTCTGTCATTGAACACCCCCTATGCCATGATTAGAAAGGGGGGAAAAAACTATCTATTTCATAATATCTTTGAACAATAAAAGCTAATTCACCAACATATCTGAATATAGATATATAGCGTTTTGTAATTAAACTCATCATATGTAGATTAGAGGTCATATTTTATCTGCTAATGTCCTGCCTCCTCCCCCCCCCCATTCACTCTGATGCAAAGCCCCCTTGGTGATGCATAGCCCACCAGGAACAGCCCTAGAGGAAGCTGGGACCCCCTGCCGGGCCTAACAAGGCTCCACAGGAGAGAGGAGCGGGTGGGGAGTCAGTAGGGTCAACATTGGGGTGCAGTCATTCAGAGACAGGGACAGGACACGCTCCCTGGGCCTCTACCTCCCCTACTCTGGGGTGGTAATGGTTCAGCCCATGGATGAGGAAGCAGCTGTTTAGCAAAGTGGCCTGAACAATTATCACCCCAGAGAAGGTTTTGTGATTGTCCGAGTTCCTGCGTGTGTTTACTCTTTCTGAAGTCTCGTTACTTGTGTACAGTCAGTGGTCACACAAACCTGTTGCTTCATAAGGTCCCCTCATAAAAGCCCCTTAAACTTCTTCATCTCATCTCAACTTTCCCCCAGTCTGCCGTGGTGTGACTGTTCTGTGTGTTACACAAGCATCTAATTTCATTTCAAAGTAACTAACACCACAGGTGAAAGGCCTCTCCAGCAGATAGATTTAACACAGTAATCAGGTCTGAATAGCTGATGACTGGTAATCCAGCCCTGTACCATTCCACCGTATTCTACTGGAGGATGAGGAGAAAACCCAGCCTGGACAAGTGGTGTGGGTTGAAACTGTAGTGTGGGACCGGCGTGTACCTCATCTTCCCCCGCATGCCTTTCCCTTTCTTCGTGTTGCTCTTGACCTGATGCTGCCGCCCGGCCTAATCCACTGATCAGCATGCCAGGGAGGCCCGCTCCTCCGACTCGCGAGGACCAGCCACCGATCAGATTGTCTGGAGCCACTTGTACTAATACACTGAGGCCTCGGCCTATTGTGGGGGGGGGGGGACCCCACCAACCCCCGCTAGCAGCCACCCACCAACCCTGCCAACTCAATTGAGCTAGGAACGAGGGGGGCGGGGGAGTAAAGAAAAATAACTTGAATTAATTAATTTATCACATTTGTTACATTTTACATTATGATGATAATGGATTGGCCCCATTATAAGATGGTGAGGCAATGAGGAATGAGAGAGAGAGGGACTGGGAAATGGATAGGAGAGAGGGGGAGTGGGAAACGGATAGGAGAGAGGGGGAGTGGGAAACGGATAGGAGAGAGGGGGAGTGGGAAACGGATAGGAGAGAGGGGGAGTGGGAAACGGATAGGAGAGAGGGGGAGTGGGAAACGGATAGGAGAGAGGGGGAGTGGGAAACGGATAGGAGAGAGGGGGAGTGGGAAACGGATAGGAGAGAGGGGGACTGGGAAACGGATAGGAGAGAGAGGGAGTGGGAAACGGATAGGAGAGAGGGGGACTGGGAAACGGATAGGAGAGAGGGGGAGTGGGAAACGGATAGGAGAGAGAGGGAGTGGGAAACGGATAGGAGAGAGGGGGACTGGGAAACGGATAGGAGAGAGGGGGAGTGGGAACGGATAGGAGAGAGAGGGAGTGGGAAACGGATAGGAGAGAGGGGGAGTGGGAAACGGATAGGAGAGAGGGGGAGTGGGAAACGGATAGGAGAGAGGGGGAGTGGGAAACGGATAGGAGAGAGAGGGAGTGGGAAACGGATAGGAGAGAGGAGCAGTGGGAAATGGATAGGAGAGAGGGGGAGTGGGAAATGGATAGGAGAGAGAGGGTGAGAGAGAGGAGGAGTGGGAAACAGATAGGATAGAGGGAGTGAGAGAGAAGGGGAGTGGGGAAAGGATAGGAGTTAGGGAATTAGGGCAGAGGGGGAGTGGGGAAAGGATAGAGGAGAGGAGGAGTTGGAAACGGAGAGGGAATGAGAGAGCTGAAATAGGAGAAAAACCTTCTTTACACAGGTCTGGTCTGTAGCCATAGTCAGGTTCAAGTTGTCATCCACACGGACAGACAAACAGCACAGTGAATGGACTGGCTTTGGTGGATCAGGGGTTGGGGCTGCTTGGCACACAAACACTTAGCACTCGTTCCCTGTGAAGCCCGCGATGGCCCCCCAAATCCCTACATTTGTCCGAACAAATTGGCTGGACCCTGGGTCTTGTTTGCCTAGCTCTGCTGTGTTGATGAAGAGGGGTTTTGGGGGGCAGTAAGAGAATGCCCTTCCACAGACCAGGGCTCATGGGAACAGAATAAATAGATGTCCTTGGTCTGAAATAGGGCCTCACAGGACTCATTAAGATGTATCGTGAGATGACCAAATGCATATGTTCATGTTCGCAATAGAAAAAACAATCACCTGTTAAATCAGAGAATATTCTCCCACAGTCAGTAGGCTGTATTTACTCAGGCACTGGATCAACAAGACAATTTACTGACAATTATCAGGGCAATGAACATTGGTGGGAAAAGTACCCCTTTTATGCCGTAAAAGTAAAGATATTTTAATAGAAAACGACTCAAGTAAAACTGAAAGTCACCACGTAAAATACTACTTGAGTAAAAGTGAAAACGTTTTTGGTTTTAAAATATACTTAAGTATCAAAAGTAAATGTAAAAGTATAAATAATTTCAAATTCGTTGTATTAAGCAAACCAGACGGTTTATTATTTTTTTATATGGATAGCCAGGGGCATACTCCAACACTCAGACATTATTTACAAACTAAGCATGTGTGTTTAGTGAGTCCGCCAGATCAGAGGAAGTAGGGAGGACCAGGGATGTTCTCCTGATAAGTGTGTGAATTAGAACATTTTCCTGTCCTGCTAAGCATTCAAAATGTAACGAGTACTTTTGGGTGTCAGTGAAAATGGATGGAGTAAAAAATATTTTTTTTAAATTCGGAATACAGTATAGTGATGTAGAAGTTGTCAAAAAATATAAATAGTAAAGTAAAGTACAGATACCAAAGAAAACTCCTTAAGTAGTACTTTAAAGTAAGTACTATACACCAGCTATGAAGAAAATCCATATGAATGTAACATAATCCTACAGATAAGACAGAAAGACCAACACGTTAGCACCAAGAGGCTTATGAAGACCAGATCAAACAGCCAAATGCACTTTTAACAGCTCAAACCATTAACGTTTGTTCATAAGGATCATATTGATCAACAGAGGGGATGAGTGGGAGTGGAAGGCACTCATCCAAGGTCAGAGATCTGTAGAAATCAAATCAAAGCACATTGTATTTGTCATATGCTTTGTAAACAACATGTGTAGACTAATAGTAAATGGAGAGAGAATAGAAAATCAAAACACGCAGTAATAAATACTCAATGAGTAATGATAACTTGGCAATATACAGGTGGTAAATGGGCTGGGGTTCTGGGCACAATGAAGGCTTGGAATCCCGGAGAGATCAATTAATAGCAACACCACATGTTGAGGACAGAGTGCTATGCTTTCTGCCTGTGTGTGATTAAAGGAACTGGGAGGACCCTGAGGAAATTACAGTGCCGGTGGGCTGCACCCTGCTCCCTTTGAACAGCAGTTAGTGTAGCGTGGCACCATATGAACACCGGCCCTACAGCCAGGCTCTATGGCGTGGCACCATACGAACACCGGCCCTACAGCCAGGCTCTATGGCTTGGCACCATACGAACACCGGCCCTACAGCCAGACTCAATGGTTTGGCACCATACGAACACCGGCCCTACAGCCAGACTCTAATTCTGTTGGGACCATACACACCCCTCCATGGGGGTTCGTAACACCCAACTATCACCCCCCAAGGAGGGGCTGACCCGTGGTAGCATCCAAATACCCCTACTTCCCGGGGGGGGGGGGGGGGGGGGCGTTCTGGCTCATATCAACACTGATGTAGGGGGCAATAGAGAATTAACATGCTGATAAGTAAAAGAACATAGCTGTTATATATAACTGCTGGTAGACAGCTGTTGGCAGAGCCATGGATAACAGCCCGACAGCTGTTGGCAGAGCCATGGATAACAGCCAGACAGCTGTTGGCAGAGCCATGGATAACAGACAGACAGCTGTTGGCAGAGCCATGGATAACAGACAGACAGCTGTTGGCAGAGCCATGGATGACAGACAGACAGCTGTTGGCAGAGCCATGGATAACAGCCAGACAGCTGTTGGCAGAGCCATGGATAACAGCCAGACAGCTGTTGGCAGAGCCATGGATAACAGCCAGAAAGCTGTTGGCAGAGCCATGGATGACAGCCAGACAGCTGTTGGCAGAGCCATGGATAACAGCCAGACAGCTGTTGGCAGAGCCATGGATGACAGCCAGACAGCTGTTGGCAGAGCCATGGATAACAGCCAGACAGCTGTTGGCAGAGCCATGGATGACAGACAGACAGTGGATGGCAGTACCATGGATGACAGACAGATGGCAGTACCATGGATGACAGACAGACAGTGGATAGCAATACCATGGATGACAGACAGACAGTCGATGGCAGTACCATGGTTGACAGATAGACAGTGGATGGCAGTACCATGGATGACAGACAGACAGTGGATGGCAGTACCATGGAAGATAGTGGATGGCAGTACCATGGAAGATAGTGGATGGCAGCACCATGGAAGATAGTGGATGGCAGTACCATGGAAGATAGTGGATGGCAGTACCATGGAAGATAGTGGATGGCAGTACCATGGAAGATAGTGGATGGCAGTACCATGGATGACAGAAAGACAGTGGATGGCAGTACCATGGATGACAGACAGACAGTGGATGGCAGTACCATAGAAGATAGCAGATGACAGTACAATGGATGACAGAATGACCTTGGATGGCAGTACCATGGATGACAGATAGATGGCAGTACCATGGATGACAGACATTATCACTGTTATATGTAAAGAAGTGTAAAAATTCAAAGCTGCGTGCCACAAGTTTCAAGTAAAGGTGGGAGTCCTCTTTCAATAGAGGGACTGAGACGTGATTTGACGAGTTGGTGCAGAACAAGAGGCACTGGTTGAGTGGTAAACGGTTGTGAGGAGTCCGCTCTGACCTCTCGCTCTCTCTCTCTCTTCAAAAGTCCTTGTAGCCTCACAAGAGCCTCCTCTAGATATTGAGCCCATCTGTGACCACCTGCCAATCACTCCAGATCCATCAAAGGAGGAAGGACAGCCCAGCAGCAGCTCCAACCCTCTCAGGGATACTGGCCCGACCCATCGTCCCTCTGCACAGATCAGATACTCCATTACATCCCCTTTATAAGCATAGTGATCTTGAAACAGGGCATCTGAGTTTGCAGGCCATACACCGGATAGGATATAGCGAGGAAAGCTAGAGGAGAAAGTTTTGCTGAAACAGCAGTGGGACAGATTTGAACACATGCTGCCACGGAGGCAACAGCTTAGACCGCTAGACCACCCTAGAACACCCTTGACCACAGGCCATCATTTATTCTAAGTGATGACATTACCCTATTTATAACATGGACATTTGGGGAAATTACTCTGCCCACTTGCTTTACGACGGCACCAATTTTGCCAAAAACACAGCTAATTCCATACATGACATGACGTACACAATATTTTGTAACTTCTGTTCTGTTCTGTTTTCTTCCATCCTCAAGCACAGCAGGTTGATGGTAATCATACCATAATCCAGACTGGTCTCATACACTAGCCACACCAATGTAAATCCGTTACACTCAAATTAGTATTATATAGTTTACGTTTAGTATTGTAACTTAAGAAAGAATGTTACTTAAGGTTAAAACAAAAGGACAGTGGTTAGTCGGGTGTATAACGAGAACATCCCAAAGGTTGCTTGCTCGAATCTCATCATTTTAGCAAATTAGCTACTTTGCAACTACTTAGCATGTTAGCTAACCCGTCCCCTAACCCATTAACCAACCTCCTGTTCCTAACCCTAACCTTAACCCTTTAACCTAACTCCTAACCTTAACCCACAACCTTAACTCCTAGCCTACCTAACGTTAGCCACGTAGCTAACGTTAGCGTTAGCCACCTAGCCACTTAGCAAACATTAGCCGCGAGAAATTGGAATTCATAACATATCCTACGAATTGCAATTCATAACATATCGTACCAATTGTAATTCATAACATATCATACAAAATGGATGATGGACATCCACAAATTAATATGTAACATATCATACTAAATGGAGTGTCTCAGATTTACGTACAGAATAATACGAAATGCTGTGAGACCCACGTTGCATAATCAGACACATACACTGGACGTAGACTGCGTT
The DNA here is from genome assembly GCF_901001165.1 of Salmo trutta. Taxonomy (NCBI): domain Eukaryota; kingdom Metazoa; phylum Chordata; class Actinopteri; order Salmoniformes; family Salmonidae; genus Salmo; species Salmo trutta. Next base: position 46,532,892 of record NC_042980.1, read on the forward strand.
AGGCTTAGAGCTGAGACTCCTTGTTTGTGAGAATTAGGTTGGAACATGGGACACACACAGAGACAAAGGTGTTCTATAAAAGGTCAGCTGACTAGAGTCAGTGGCAATACTATAATCTAATACCTTTGACGTTATTTTTTACTTTCAAGCAGAAGAGGCCAAAAAAAAAAAACATGTTTCCAATATAACCACTTTATTCCATGGACATGATGAGTACACTGACACATCTCATGTATGAGTCCAGGGAAATACAGCCATTCACAAAACACTGCCTTTTATCTTAGTGCAAAGGAGCACTCTCTAGTTATAAGTCTGAATGAAATGCTTTTTAAAATCAAATTTCGGGCAGTTTACCTATTTATATCTTATTTGCCTAGAAACACATAGATGATATTCAAGTTAATAAGTTCTTACACCTGCTCTGAATCTCTGAGAGAGAGAGAGAGAGAGAGAGAGAGAGAGAGGGAGAGAGAGACAGAGAGAGAGAGAGAGAGAGAGAGAGAGAGAGAGAGAGAGAGAGAGAGAGAGGGAGAGAGAGAGAGGGAGAGAGAGAGAGAGAGAGAGAGAGAGAGAGAGAGAGAGAGGGGGGAATCTATATACATTTCCATTGGCTCCGAGTGGCTCATGGTCTGTTAGTGCCCTCTGCTGGACAATACAGGAACTGGTAGTGCTTCACTACATTAGGCTTCAACTCTGTAGAGTTCCTCTAACAGGGAAATGTATTTATATATTAGAATAGATTAGCTTATTAAGGGTTCTCCCGGGATGGTTTAACAAGGTAGTGCTACTGGGTTTGACACAAAACAGCTTAAATTAGCCTACATATTCACTTTGCAACATATTTTTCACATTGCCTTTGGGCAAATATTGTGAAGACCTGACAAAAAACAAAAGTGCTATATAATCTATGATAGATATGACTGTGATATGTGGTTGTGTCACCTCGATGAATGAACTTACTGTAAGTAGCCCCTGGATAAGAGCGTCTGCTAAATGACTACAACATAAATATAATAGAGATGCAGATCCTTGTTGACCTTGTAGTCTGGACCGTCCACAGCAAACGGAGACCTGCCACACAACCAAAATAGATGAGTCTGAGAGGGACAGAGAGACATACAGATTATGAGAGGGACAGAGAGACAAACAGATCAGTCAGAGAGGGACAGAGAGACAAACAGATTATGAGAGGGACAGAGAGACAAACAGATCAGTCAGAGAGGGACAGAGAGACAAACAGATTATGAGAGGGACATAGAGACATACAGATTATGAGAGGGACAGAGAGACATACAGATCAGTCAGAGAGGGACAGAGAGACATACAGATCAGTCAGAGAGGGACAGAGAGACAAACAGATCAGTCAGAGAGGGACAGAGAGACATACAGATCAGTCAGAGAGGGACAGAGAGACATACAGATCAGTATGAGAGAGACAGAGAGACATACAGATTATGAGAGGGACAGAGAGACATACAGATCAGTATGAGAGGGACAGAGAGACATACAGATCAGTCAGAGAGGGACAGAAAGACATACAGATTATGAGAGGGACAGAGAGACATACAGATTATGAGAGGGACAGAGAGACATACAGATCAGTATGAGAGGGACAGAGAGACATACAGATCAGTCAGAGAGGGACAGAGAGACATATAGATCAGTCAGAGAGGGACAGAGAGACAAACAGATCAGTCAGAGATGGACAGAGAGACATACAGATCAGTCAGAGAGGGACAGAGAGACATACAGATCAGTCAGAGAGGGACAGAGAGACAAACAGATCAGTCTAAGAGGGACAGAGAGACATACAGATCAGTCAGAGAGGGACAGAGAGACATACAGATCAGTCAGAGAGGGTCAGAGAGACATACAGATCAGTCAGAGAGGGACAGAGAGACATACAGATCAGTCAGAGAGGGACATAGAGACATACAGATTATGAGAGGGACAGAGAGACATACAGATCAGTATGAGAGGGACAGAGAGACATACATATTATGAGAGGGACAGAGAGACATACAGATCAGTATGAGAGGGTCAGAGAGACATACAGATCAGTCAGAGAGGGACAGAGAGACAAACAGATCAGTCAGAGAGGGACAGAGAGACAAACAGATCAGTCAGAGAGGGACAGAGAGACATACAGATCAGTCAGAGAGGGACATAGAGACATACAGATTATGAGAGGGACAGAGAGACATACAGATCAGTATGAGAGGGACAGAGAGACATACATATTATGAGAGGGACAGAGAGACATACAGATCAGTATGAGAGGGACAGAGAGACATACAGATCAGTCAGAGAGGGACAGAGAGACAAACAGATCAGTCAGAGAGGGACAGAGAGACATACAGATCAGTATGAGAGGGACAGAGAGACATACAGATCAGTATGAGAGGGACAGAGAGACATACAGATTATGAGAGGGACAGAGAGACATACAGATCAGTCAGAGATGGACAGAGAGACATACAGATCAGTATGAGAGGGACAGAGAGACATACAGATCAGTCAGAGAGGGACAGAGAGACATACAGATCAGTCAGAGAGGGACAGAGAGACATACAGATCAGTCTGAGAGGGACAGAGAGACATACAGATTATGGGAGGGACAGAGAGACATACAGATTATGAGAGGGATAGAGAGACATACAGATCAGTCAGAGAGGGACAGAGAGACATATAGATTATGAGAGGGACAGAGAGACATACAGATTATGAGAGGGACAGAGAGACATACAGATTATGAGAGGGACAGAGAGACATACAGATCAGTATGAGAGGGACAGAGAGACATACAGATTATGAGAGGGACAGAGAGACATACAGATCAGTCAGAGAGGGACAGAGAGACAAATAGTAGATTATGATTGATTGAGTCCTTCGGGATGTGAGAAACCATGAACAATATTTTAATGTGAAAATGTTCAGTTCAGACAAAAGAAAGCAGACAGCTCGCTGAGGGAAGGGGCTGGAGAAATGTGGACAGAGCTATAGATACAGCGACTAATCATCTATGAGATGATTGTCTGGATATCATAAGGTGAATGCACCAATTGTAAGTCGCTCTGGATAAGAGCGTCTGCTAAATGACTTAAATGTAAATGTAAATGTAATTGTTTTAACCGTGTTGTGAAGCTAGACATTGTTTGTTTACAATTACATTGTTCACAAAATAATGAATTGAAGAAAGCTTATATAAATGGATATACCAATCCCAGATTGACCTTTTAACACAAAACTGTCCCAGCTACAGGTTGTTGGCTGCCTCCCAAAGCCCCCTGGGAAGATGATGGTGTCATGGTTGTAGATGTAGACGGTCAGTTTGGCCAGATCGGTGACGTTGCCCCTAGCAATGGTCAGTTTGGCCAGATCTGTGACGTTGCCCCTAGCGATGGTCAGTTTGGCCAGATCTGTGACGTTGCCCCTAGCGATGGTCAGTTTGGCCAGATGTGTGACGTTGCCCCTAGCGATGGTCAGTTTGGCCAGATCGGTGACGTTGCCCCTAGCGATGGTCAGTTTGGCCAGATCGGTGACGTTGCCCCTAGCGATGGTCAGTTTGGCCAGATCTGTGACGTTGCCCCTAGCGATGGTCCGTTTGGCCAGATCGGTGACGTTGCCCCTAGCGATGGTCAGTTTGGCCAGATCGGTGACGTTGCCCCTAGCGATGGTCAGTTTGGCCAGATCGGTGACGTTGCCCCTAGCGATGGTCAGTTTGGCCAGATCGGTGACGTTGCCCCTAGCGATGGTCAGTTTGGCCAGATCTGTGACGTTGCCCCTAGCGATGCGTGCAGACTCTGACAGGACAGTCCTGGACTCGTTCTCAACTGGAAGCGCTCTTCCCGTGGGTGATGACATACATCTGGGACACATCAGGGGTGTACATCTGTACCTCTGCCTCACCCCTGCTCAGGTGCACCAGGATCCTAAAAGGCACTGAATGGTCAATCTTAGGTCTGCATTGGCCGTGCAGCATTTACGGTGATACGGCCTCTGCAGAAGTCAGGACATTCTGGCTTGTAGAGGTCGTGAGAGGAAACTTTCTTGATTCAAAAGCTCATAGAATTCAATGCAATTCAACATCAGGTTTCCATCAACTACTTGAAGACAAATGCACTAGACACCAGAAAGCTCATGTCGCAGGTTTCAGCAAAGTAATGCAGGGATAACTAGCTATGCAAAACATGAAATTATTTTAGCTAGCTATCATGCAATGAAAATACAACAAGATGTTTTGCGTCTGTAAACTTCTATTAGTAACCTGATGGTGAATCGTTTATTTTCTTTCACATGTATTTAGATTTGACCTGGAAAATCTTTCAACCAGTTTGATAATTACCGTAATGTAATTAAGTGCTTGTATTAGTTATCATATCTGGTCCCCTCGACATAAACCAAAATAAAAAATGAACAGCATATAGCCGTAATTACGGTATATTCTTATTTGCTGATTGTCTGTTTATCAATGATTTCACAAGGCTACAGCGCCCCACGTGGGGCGGCAGCGTAGCCTAGTGCTTAGAGCATTGGACTAGTAACTGAAAGGTTGCAAGTTTGAATCCCTGAGCTGACAAGGTACAAATCTGTCATTTTGCCCCTGAACAAGGCAGTTAACCCCCTGTTCCTAGACTGTCATTGAAAATAATAATTTGTTCTTAGCTGACTTGCCTAGTTTGATTTGATTTTGATTTGATTTGACCAACAACAAAAAATCAGACATAAAAAGTGATGGATGATTTGACACCTATATAATTCTACTGATATCTTGAATATTTAAGATAATCTTTCATATGAATCAATCTCAACAAGAGTATTTGAAAATAGACATAAATAGAAACCAGTCAAATTAGACACGTTTTGTTGTGCGTTGTCATTATCTTTATTATAGAACAACACTATAGGACATTAATCAGAAGGATATACGCCCTCGATAACTTTCCATGACAACCTTTTGAGACGGGACCACCACAAAAAAAAGAAATTCAAAATGAAACCGGCTCACGCATAGGGGAAACTGCAGCACATTAACAGGGACAATAGACAACGGAACGTGTGTTGGAGATTCAGAGACAGTTGGTACATCAATTTAAAGGAAAGGGGGGGACAATGACATCATAACGACTATAGTGACGTGATGGATGAACCACTTGGTTGTTGTTGTTGTTGTTGTTGTTGTTGTTGCTGCTGTTGCTGTTGTTGTTGTTGTTGTTGTTGCTGCTGCTGTTGTTGTTGTTGTTGTTGTTGTTGTTGTTGTTGTTGCTGTTGTTGTTGTTGTTGTTGTTGTTGCTGCTGCTGCTTCTGCAGCTGCTGTTGTTGTTATTGTTGTTGCTGTTGTTGTTGTTGTACATAACTTGATTCTCTCTACTTTCTCAGCCTCTAGTGGTCACAGCCAAACAGCTCCAGGGCTGTCTTGTGCTCCGCGGGAATAGCCCTGGCCATCAGCATGATCTTCATGCTCTGAAAGTGGAAGTAGTGGTTTCCTTTGAACACCTTCACGCCCTCTGGGCCGCACATGCCAGCGTCCACCTTGTCGAAGAGGGTGAAGGTGCCTTCTTTAACTGGAACACGTGGAGAGGCCTTCAGGTCAACATCGTAGACTGTCTGACCTGGAATGGGGGAGGGAGAAGCTCAATCAATGCATCCGTCTCTCATTTATGCCCAATGTCTGAGTGACACACGTTACAGGGAGTACCTGTCAGTGGGACTATACTCCCATCTACTGGCCTTCATGTGTATTGCACCTTGAATATGTCCATGTTGGTTTGTTGTGTTTGAACATGGCTGAAGTGATTGCCCATATAGTAGATCATGTAGGTGAGTATCGGTCACACGTTTACCTTTAATGACGTGAGCGATGTGGTGGTCCTGACATACGAAGGCAGCGTCGATAGGGCCCTCCACTCCCAGCACCTCCTTCAAGGGTTTGGGGTACCCGTCCAGGTGGGTGTGGGGCTCCCCAACTTTGTAAACGTAAACCATGTCATCCTGCACACAATGAGAGCAGTGTTGGTTTTTTGATTTGATTGATCTATTGATTTTATTTGACAGCTTAAAGGGACCACAATGAAAATAATGTTATTGACTTAATTGTGTTATCTTGACCAGTTTTAAAACGTGTACATGCATTTCTTTAAAGTGTATGTTGCAATACATTACATAGATACCGACATGAACACGGTTCTATAATTAACTATCAAACCCACAACTAACGTACTGGGGCTTGATTGAACTGAGATACTTCTCAATCAGAACATCTGTTATATAACTGGGGCTTGATTGAACCGGAGATACCTCCCATTCAGAACATCTGTTATATAACTGGGGCTTGATTGAACTGAGATACTTCTCATTCAGAACATCTGTTATATAACTGGGGCTTGATTGAACTGGAGATACCTCTCATTCAGAACATCTGGCTGCATGTCAAAATGTGTGTCAATGAATCACTGGCGTTAGAGCTGGAACTCATCCAGGGTCTTACTACGAGTCCAGCTAACAAATCCCTTCTCCTGATCTCTTCTTGATGTCTTTGTATCTGCCCTCTTCTGTCCAAGGTGTGTGTGTGTGTGTGTGTGTGTGTGTGTGTGTGTGTGTGTGTGTGTGTGTGTGTGTGTGTGTGTGTGTGTGTGTGTGCGTGTGTGTGTGTGTGTGTGTGTGTGTGTGTGTGTGTGTGTGTGTGTGTCTGCAGCAAACGACAATAGCTTACCTTGATCATGTAGAGGTGGTTTTCATAGGAGAAGACGGCATCCACCTCGCTGTGCAGCTCCTTGAATTCGCTCTCGATGGTGGCGGCAGCCCACGTGTCATTGCCAGCATCTTGCTCCAGGAAGTGGTGGCCTAAAGGTCAAGGGTCGGGAGGAGAGGTCAGTAGGAGAGAAATAAGAGGAACATATTATTCATACAAAATAAATAAAAAACACAACAGCAATCTCAAAACGCTCGATGTAATGATATAATGTCAATCAGAATTAGACTTAGATAATCAATCCCTCCAGCATGTCGTAGCGATTTGTTTGTGGTAGTTGCTTTGTTTTGCTGCAGCAATTCTGACATTTTGCATAGAAATTTGTGAAGATTGATTGATGTGTGGCGTGATGGGACCATTTTATCAGTAAAAGTGTGATGATTGGTTTGTAGTGCGGTGATGTCACTGTTTTATGTTGTAATATTGCAGTAATTTGACTGTAATATGTTGTAATATTGCAGTAATTTAACTGTTTTATGTTGTAATATTGCAGTAATTTAACTGTTTTATGTGGTAATATTGCAGTAATTTGACTGTAATATGTTGTAATATTGCAGTAATTTGACTGTTTTATGTTGTAATATTGCAGTAATTTGACTGTAATATGTTGTAATATTGCAGTAATTTAACTGTTTTATGTGGTAATATTGCAGTAATTTGACTGTAATATGTGGTAATATTGCAGTAATTTGACTGTTTTATGTGGGTAAAAACATCCAGCTACGGTAAGTAACAGTGGTCTGACCTCTGAAGGCATAGATGTTTCCAGCGTCGTCAGAGGTGATGGCGTCCAGGTGCACACGGCTGCAACGCTCTCTCTCTATGTGGTCTGTGGTGTCTCCTGCAGCAGAGACACAGTACTGGAGTGTGAACTGTTTGTGTTAGATATTATTCGTTCTCAGGTTTGGTATGATGAGGAGACTACAATCTCTCTCTCATTATTGCTCACACTCTCCCCCCTCTCTCTCCCTCTCTCTCTCTCTCTCTCTCTTCCCCCCCCCTCTCTCCCCTTCTCTCTCCCCTTCTCTCTCTCCTTCTCTCTCCCCCACTCTCTTCCCCCCTTCTCTCTCTCCCTCTCTTTCTCTCTCTCTCTCTCCCCCCACTCTCTTCCCCCCTCTCTCTCCCTCTCTCTCTCCCCCTCTCTCTCTCCCCCTCTATCTCTCTCTCTCTCTCTTCCCCCCTCTTTCTCCCTCTCTCTCCCCCTCTCTCTCTCCCCCTCTCTCTCTCCCTCTCTTTCTCTCTCTCTCCACTCTACCTATCTCTCTCCCTCTCTCTTCCCCCCTTCTCTCTCCCTCTCCCCCTCTTTCTCTCGCTCTTTTCCCCCCTCTCCCTCTCTCTCTCTTAATCTCTCGCTCTCTCTCAAACACACACACAATCTTACTGTTGTCTTTTGTCACTCACCGAACTTGGAGCACTTCATGAAGTAGTCGCGGGCCTCCTTGGGGTACCTCCCGTGCACCTCCCCTGTCTTAGGGTCGAACTTGGAGAACTGGTGTCCATGGAAACAGTAGTAGTGCTCCATGAAGCGGAATGCGCTGGTGCAGTTGGGCATGCCCTCAAACTTCTTCTCATCCACCTTCTTCGTCTTCACATTGTAGTGGTAGATTTCATCACCTGGGAATAAATTATATGGACAATTTTACCACGAGCAGCTGCTGAGCCAGATAAACCGTTGCCAGTGCTACAGACTGCCGTGCGACCAACAGAGCAAGTCGAGACGTCGCCAGCACTCCAGCCTGCTTCACCTCCATCTGCAGACTGCCAGCCAGACCTGCAGCCATCGGTGCCCAAGCCAGCACCTCAAACGACACTCCAGCTACTGTCGCTCTTGGACCAGCCGTCACCGGAATCAACTACGATGCTGGTCTTGTACCTGCAGATCTGCTCGGCGTGGACCTGACACCACCAGATTCAGTGCCAGCCCTGGATCCACCGCCTGGACCAGATCTGGGCCGACTGGAAATGACCAGTAGGAGACCAGTAGTGTCCAGAACACATGTTTATTTCCACACTCATGACACGCAGCAAACAGGAAGTGAACTAGGTAGAAGTGAACGTGATAGTGCATAGTGGTAGTGTAATGAAACTGAAGAAACAGGTAATATACTGTATATTACAATAGAGTAACAGCAGTGTTGGCTATACATTAGTACTAGCGATGTAATATATACAAAGCAGCAATGGTATAGCAATGGGCTAGCACTCAGTAGTAATGGATATAGTATCATTGGCGGTGCTAATGGTATTGACTGGTAATAAGAATACGGTAATACATAGGGCGCACCCTATACACTAAACCGGCACCTCTATCGCAAACCACCACATGCACAGGCAATCTTTTTTTCAGAGCCTTTATAATACCTTGTTATCTTCCATAGGTTTTTGGCAGAGTTTCCTTGCAACAAAGATCGATCGCACAATATTGAGATAATTGACTCACCCTTGAAGAAGATGACGGAGTCTTCCTCACAGTCGGGGGCGGGACACACCACAGCAGCGTCCAGGTGGTCAGGGATACCAGGGAACACCTCAGAGATGTCCTTGGGGAAGCCCGTCTCCAGTTTGTGCTTGTAGTAGCTGAACACTTTGGTGTCCTGCACCAGAGCAACACAGGACAGAGGTCAGAGGTCAGCCACCTCAGTCAGTGAGCTAATAAAAACAAAAAAGTGGATTTAGGCCCTGGCTTCTTTAGTGAATAATATGAATAATATTAAATATATATTTACTCAGAACAACTCATCCTCTACTCAGAGAAACTCATCCTCTACTCAGAGAAACTCATCCTCTACTCAGAACAACTCATCCTCTACTCAGAGAAACTCATCCTCTACTCAGAACAACTCATCCTCTACTCAGAGAAACTCATCCTCTACTCAGAACAACTCATCCTCTACTCAGAACAACTCATCCTCTACTCAGAACAACTCATCCTCTACTCAGAGAAACTCATCCTCTACTCAGAACAACTCATCCTCTACTCAGAACAACTCATCCTCTACTCAGAACAACTCATCCTCTACTCAGAACAACTCATCCTCTACTCAGAGAAACTCATCCTCTACTCAGAACAACTCATCCTCTACTCAGAACAACTCATCCTCTACTCAGAACAACTCATCCTCTACTCAGAACAACTCATCCTCTACTCAGAGAAACTCATCCTCTACTCAGAGAAACTCATCCTCTACTCAGAACAACTCATCCTCTACTCAGAGAAACTCATCCTCTACTCAGAACAACTCATCCTCTACTCAGCGAAACTCATCCTCTACTCAGAACAACTCATCCTCTACTCAGAACAACTCATCCTCTACTCAGAACAACTCCTCCTCTACTCAGCGAAACTCATCCTCTACTCAGAACAACTCATCCTCTACTCAGAGAAACTCATCCTCTACTCAGAACAACTCATCCTCTACTCAGAACAACTCATCCTCTACTCAGAACAACTCATCCTCTACTCAGAACAACTCATCCTCTACTCAGAGCAACTCATCCTCTACTCAGAACTACTCATCCTCTACTCAGAGAAACTCATCCTCTACTCAGAGAAACTCATCCTCTACTCAGAACTACTCATCCTCTACTCAGAGAAACTCATCCTCTACTCAGAGAAACAATATAACTTTTATGAGTCCTTGTTGGAGGGGAATTTGAAATGTTCATTATAACTTTCATGAACATGTATGAGTTCTTTAGAACAACATTAGAACATGTATGAGTTCTTTAGAACAACATTAGAACATGTATGAGTCATTTAGAACAACATTAGAACATGTATGAGTTCTTTAGAACAACATTAGAACATGTATGAGTTCTTTAGAACAACATTAGAACATGTATGAGTTCTTTATAACAACATTAGAACATGTATGAGTCCTTTAGAACAACATTAGAACATGTATGAGTTCTTTAGAACAACATTAGAACATGTATGAGTTCTTTAGAACAACATTAGAACATGTATGAGTTCTTTAGAACAACATTAGAACATGTATGAGTTCTTTAGAACAACATTAGAACATGTATGAGTTCTTTAGAACAACATTGGAACTTTTATGAGTTCTTTAGAACAACACTGGAACTTTTATGAGTTATTATAGTATATATGGACTATACCAAGTGTTTTTAAGGGATGCAGTATTTGGACAGTGCGGACTGTACCAAGTGTTTCTAAGGTATGGACTGTACCAGCATGAAGAAGATGTGGTCATGCTCAGTGGGTCTGTCTGGAAAGTGCATGAGGAAGGCAGCGTCCACGTGCCCCAGATGGTGATGGTCGTCCAGCTCAGCGAATGATTGGTTGGAGAGCTCGGCTTTACCGTGGAAACCCTTGAACACATGGTCACCTGGCAGGGAACACATTTGGTCAGCCACCATGGGAACAGAGAAAAGGACATTGCACAGAGCCCACCCTAGTTTCCTCAACTTCCTCACAAAACTGATTCAGTATGCATTAAATAGCTAAACAATATGGATTGGACACCCTTGGAGCCTGGTTCCTCTGTAGGTTTCTTCCTAGGTTCCTGCCTTCTAGGTTTTTTTCCCTAGCCACTATCCTTCTGCCTCTGCATTGCTTACTCTTTGAGATTTTAGGCTGGGTATCTGTAAAGCACTTTGTGACAACTGCCGATGTAAAAAGGGCTTTATAAAATAGATTTCTATAAACGCCTACTGCTGAAGAGCACCTGTTCGATGACAGAAAGCACATGACTTGTGACCAGAGTATGTGAGCAGAGTTGAGCGGTTGAAAACCCTGCTCATCAATCATGGAGCGATGCTTGAATCCAGCTCTCTGTGTCCTTTCCACAAATAGGTTATATTACACAGCATATAAACACTCTAAATAGGTCAGGAGCCAGACAGGGAGACTAAGAAGGAACGAAAATGAATTATTTAGGCTATATAATTTAAATTATTTCAAGGCTATAGCCTACAACAACAACAAAACCATTGTGAAGCATTTGCGAGTGCGACACAATAGACTGGTAAGGACATAAAGCGCTCATCATTTAAACAACAATTTCGTTGTATTAAATCATTATAGTCTATAAATTGGGCATATAGGCTCTGACTTAGAATAAAATACAAATTAAATGAAACATGACTTATTAGTACCTTTGAATTCATTTATAGAATTAATTAAACCTGTCTGTGGTTTCAGGCTCATGTGATGGTACCTGGAGAGCCGGCCGTCAGCAGAGAATATCCTGTCTACACTTACAGAGCCACTGGGGATGGTAAACATCCTTTTGGTCAGTCTTGCCAAGTTGACCAGAGAGGCAAAGTTGTTTTTTGATGCTTCTATAGGTAGTCTATAACCCAATCAAAACGGAAAGCTCCTTGAACGTGGGACTATGCCAGGCCTGTTGTGACTAAATCATTTATGGCCTTTTGTATAGATACTAGAACGAAAATCAACGAAGCGTTTAAAATATCAGATTTTTTGTTGTTGTTTATAAATACTTTGCTACAATGACACACTTATCTATCCACTTCATTCCTTTATTTTAGCATGTACACGTAGTAAGTACACCCTTATACTTTTGGTTTAAGTGTAATTTCAGCTTCGTCAATGATTCTTTAGGTGTGGACGTTTCATGTAGCCAGCGTGTAACCATGACGTCAGGTGTGTACCCTAACAGTTTAGCACCGTGCCAGCAGGTGGCAGCCTAGCCTTACACATAACAGCGGACACTACATCACCACACTCCCTCATCTTTGTAAGGCTTCGAATACACCGACAGTGTCATTGCGCAAAATAGGACACAGCATCAACTGGTTGTGTGTGTGTGTGTGTGTGTGTGTGTGTGTGTGTGTGTGTGTGTGTGTGTGTGTGTGTGTGTGTGTGTGTGTGTGTGTGCGACAAAAGTTAAACATTCACCTTCTGCTACCATTTCTGTCAAGCCGTCACACGCATACAGTTCGATAAATCCAACTTACGCACCACACCGAACACACCGTAACTGCCTCTGCAACGCAATGCTGCAAGGTAAACGTAGCGTTTCATTGGAAATTAATGTAATTCTGGTGTACCAAAATGCTAAGAATACGTTGTCGGTGTGATCGATTTGTACTTGATTTAGCACCTGTGTGTTTTTATGAGTTTCTTTATGAAAATATTTAGAGAATTCCCATGACAGTAGCTAAAGCAAGGGGGATATTAGCAACACACAAAGTAGCCTACAGATGCATTCTGGGGCAGGGATGCCCTGAGCTTCTGAAGTTAGCGTTACTTGGAGCTACTGGAGCAAAATCTGTGAATCTCGCTCAACGCTCAGCTTCTCCAGCTCTTCTCCAGCTCTGCTCACATATTCTGCTTGTGACCAATGCCTAAATGAGTGACGGTTGGTTCTAGCAGGACTAGAGTCGTCTCTGCCCATGACTCACCCTTGAAGAAGTAAGGTTTTCCTTCCTCAGTCACAGCAACAGCATCCATCTCGAGCCCCTTGCAGCGGTCGAGCAAAACAGCAGCGTGATGGGCATGGTCGTGTCCCTCATGTCCCTCATGTCCCTCATGTCCCTCATGTCCCTCATGTCCCTCATGTCCTGAGAAAGCCATAGGATTAAATCAAATATTACTGTTTCTTCCCACACACACAGTCACCGGAGTAGATTTTGGGCGATTTTAAGACAAGCCCAAATGGAAGTTTTTTCCAAAAAGTAACAAAAATTTGCTAGGAGAAATACAATTTTGTTTGAGGTCTGTGCTAGTTCTCAAAGTGCCTGTGGCAATTAATCTGCCTGGTCACTAGGCAGGGGGGAACGGAGGGGACTTGGCAAACACACCTTAAGTAGACCGAAACGGTGAAACATTTGTTCAATGGGAAACTTCCCTTTTTTTGCATCATTTCCTCTGAAATCTCTGCTGTTACTAATGTAGTTACAGAAGTTCAACCAGAAAGGCTGGTCTGAATGGATTGTCGTTTCATTCATCTAGTAACTCTATAATTCACATCGCTTCCTATCTCACTCATCAGCATAGCAGGTGTTTATATGGTAGTGTTTATAACGATATCTCATCAGTATAACAGGTGTTTAAATGGTAGTGTTTATAATGATACCGCATCAGCATAGTTAGCAAACCAGGCCAAAGACCCCTCAGAGACATCAATACTCCTTAAGAATGGAATGGTCTACCGTATCAAAAGCTTTGGACAAGTCAATAAAAATAGCAGCACAACATAGCTTAGAAGGTGACATCATTGAGGACCTTTAAGGTTGCAGTGACACGTCCATAACCTGAGAGGAAATCACATTGCACCACATTGCATACCAGAGAGAATACTATAGACATCAAGAAAGCCAGTCAGTTGATTATTGACAAGATCTTTCAACACTTTTGATAAACAGGGCAAAATAGAAATTGGCCTATAACAGTTAGGATCACTGTGGCTGCCTTCTAAGCAATGGGAACCTCCCCAGAGAGGTGAGACAGGTTTAAAAAAGGTCAGAGATGGGCTTGGCGATGATAGGGGCAGCAACTTTAAAGAAGAAAGGGTCTAAACCATCTGACCCAGATCTGAATGTGCATCAGATGGCAACAAGATCATATTGTACAGCAATTTCACCATGAGTAGTGTCAAACTAAAAGTAATCTAAGGACACTGTCTAAGGACACTTAGTAATCTAAGGACACTGGTTAAGGCCCTGGGTTTTACAGCATCATGTGACATGCCTGGTATGTGAAACTTTCTTCAAAGCTTTTGTCCATCAAACTGTCCAGTTTTCTTTTTTATGTCACATGGTCCAGCACCATCCTCAGGCAATCACTTTCATTTTTGGTGTAATTCTAATTTCTGGATAAGGTTTAAAATACAGAATTAAATCTTATGTCACATGATAGCGAAAAACACAGGGCCCTTCATACCCTCTCCTGACACTCACCTCCATCTTGATGTCCAGCTTGGTGGTGGGCATGGCTGAGAGCCAGCACCAGGCACAGACACAGTGTCTGGGAGAGCAGCTTCATGGTGTCCTTCGGGTCCAGGAGAAAGTTCTGGGTAAAGGTGCCTGGTCTGCGGCTGGACGGGTCTTTTATCCCTGAGCCAGGGCTGTGGGCTGTCTGTCTGTCATCATGGACCCGAGAACTGGATTAGTCAGGTGGATAGTGCAAAGGAGGTGGGGTGTGTGTGTGTGTGTGTGTGTGTGTGTGTGTGTGTGTGTGTGTGTGTGTGTGTGTGTGTGTGTGTGTGTGTGTGTGTGTGCGTGCGTGCGTGTGCGTGTGCGTGTGTGCGTGCGTGCGTGAGTGCGTGTGTGTGTGTACGTGCAGTGCAGTCCAGAGCACAGCCGTGGGCAGACCTGGCATCACATGCCGTCCCACAAAGACGCCCACACATTTTCAAACAGGGAGAGATTCTGTGTGTGTGTGTCTGCCATTGGTCAAGGTGAATCCATCCTTTCAATCAGATACAACAATCAATAGAGGTAGATGTCCAGTAACATGTCCAGTCTTATGTAAGTCCTTGCAGACAGTGTATCCACAGGCAAACATTTGTGTTTTTGATCAGGGATGACTCCAGAGCATGCTTGGGGTCAGGATTACAATCAGGACTTTTCTCCCGTCAGCAAGGTAAATATGTAGAGACTAAAATAAATAAAACCGCTCACGTTGTACTTCAGAACCCTTTATATCAATGTTAGCTAACGTTTATAGGGTGAATATTTTACAGGCCTACTGGGATAATGTGTATTTGAGGCTTGTATTTTCAGGGGAGATCATTCCTTTTCTGTCTGCAGACATTATAAACATTATGAATTAGAATTTGCATGAAAGACATATGGTTTTGTAGTTTAAGGAAGATAATTAACAGTTGCTTACCACATTTAATCAAATTATGTAGATATATATATAACTGAAGTAAATAGCCTGAAGGGATCAAAGATGCGTGATTGCATGGGGAAAACACCAATATCAATGATTCGAATCAACCCACGCTTCTCTCCAAAGCCAAAAGTTTTATTTTGATGTTTTGGATCAGGTGTCTGTGTTTGCAGCACGCCTACGCATTGTCAAATAGAGCCACTGAGTTCTGGACAGAGTAACTGGGTTCTGGACAGAGCCACTGGGTTCTGGACAGAGTCACTGGGTTCTGGACAGAGTAACTGAATTCCGGACAGTTCTGGACAGAGTCACTGGGTTCTGGACAGAGTCACTGGGTTCTGGACAGAGTTACTGAGTTCCGGACAGAGTCACTGAGTTCTGGACAGAGCCACTGGGTTCTGGACAGAGTCACTGAGTTCTGGACAGAGTCAATGGGTTCTGCACAGAGTCACTGAGTTCTGGACAGAGTCACTGGGTTCTGGACAGAGCCACTGAGTTCTGGACAGAGACACGGGGTTCTGGACAGAGTCACTGGGTTCTGGACAGAGTCACTGAGTTCTGGACAGAGTCACTGGGTTCTGGACAGAATCACTGAGTTCTGGACAGAGTCACTGGGTTCTGGACAGAG
Source organism: Salmo trutta (assembly GCF_901001165.1). Classification (NCBI taxonomy): domain Eukaryota; kingdom Metazoa; phylum Chordata; class Actinopteri; order Salmoniformes; family Salmonidae; genus Salmo; species Salmo trutta. The sequence goes on from NC_042980.1 coordinate 46,549,095, forward strand.
TCACAGTTCTGGAGACACATTTCTAAGACACATTTCAGTTGAATACATTCAGTTGTACAACTGACTAGGTATCCCCCGTTCCTCTTTCCCCCTTTAAGAGGTATAATTATTAATATTGCATTTGGTATTGGATAGTACTCATTCCCACGCATACACACCTCTGTAATTTGGTGGGTTGATCAAATTCACCCCAGAACCTTGGCAATACAGCATTGTCAGGATACAGAGTGAAGTTATATTAAACATATGATGTTATATTTCATGCTATATGTCTATTGACAGCATATGTTTTGTCCTCTGCACTGTATTGTACAGAATATAAATGTGTCTTTGATCTACAACATAGTGGAGTCTCTGCTACTGATCCTCTCTGCATGTTTAACATACTGGAATGAAGAATGTATTTTGAGAGTTCGATCATTCTTTCCCGGGAAACTATTTCCAAGCATTCTTAGAGAACACTGTATCATTGATAGAATTCATTTGAAGGGAACGGCAGAGTGTTGACCCCTATAATGCCGTGTGAGTCTAGTCAAACACAATACACCTTTTTCTCTTTACATTGACATGTGTACATAACCCATGCATTAGTACTATGCTCTGGTGTGTTGATAGTTATGGAGATTTTCGTTTGTTTTTTCAACCGTACAATTGAACACATCGTATAATGAAAACTTCGTGCAAGAAATGGGCTGTGTTGAGTTTCAAATAACATAAACATTCCTCAAAATGTCAAACATTTTGTGGCGGCAGCGTAGCCTAGTGGTTAGAGCGTTGAACTAGTGACCGAAAGGTTGCAAGATTGGATCCTCGAGCTGACAAGGTATAAATCTGTCATTCTGCCCCCTGAACAAGGCAGTTAACCCACTGTTCCTTAGGCTGTCATTGAGAATAAGAATTTGTTCTTAACTGACTTGCCTAGTTAAATCAATGTGAAAAGCCCCTATCACACTAAAGCTATGGGGCTTCTATTGGAGTCAGTGTTCTCCATGTCTCTTCAATTGGAGAGACAAGCTTTTCATTACCAGGAGAGCACGGTCACACAGGTACAGTAGGAAGAGCAGTGTCTGTCAATCCTGACAAAATACCCAGACATCAGTGGTGTTGTCAACGTTCATGGAAAAGTGTCTATACTCTAATTTTACCCAAAATGTCCCAATCGGCCTGCCTGGGGAATGAAAGGTGCCCTGGGGAATGAAAGGTGCCCTGTCGGCCTGCCTGGGGAATGAAAGGTGCCCTGTCGGCCTGCCTGGGGAATGAAAGGTGCCCTGTCGGCCTGCCTGGGGAATGAAAGGTGCCCTGGGGAATGAAAGGTGCCCTGTCGGCCTGCCTGGGGAATGAAAGGTGCCCTGTCGGCCTGCCTGGGGAATGAAAGGTGCCCTGTCGGCCTGCCTGGGGAATGAAAGGTGCCCTGTCGGCCTGCCTGGGGAATGAAAGGTGCCTTGTCGGCCTGCCTGGGGAATGAAAGGTGCCCTGGGGAATGAAAGGTGCCCTGTCGGCCTGCCTGGGGAATGAAAGGTGCCCTGTCGGCCTGCCTGGGGAATGAAAGGTGGCCTGTCGGCCTGCCTGGGGAATGAAAGGTGCCCTGGGGAATGAAAGGTGCCCTGTCGGCCTGCCTGGGGAATGAAAGGTGCCTTGTCGGCCTGATTCCTTTCTTTTCATGTTGAACGAATGGATTACTCAAATCGGTGGCACCAACTAAACTGACTTTTTGGGATATAAAGAAGTGTGTATATGAGTGCATAAGTGTGTATGCAGCTCAGGTGTATGCAGCTCAGCTCAGGTGTTTCCTGTTTCCGGTCACAACTTGCAGACTTGTTTACGCTGCTGTGCGTTTTTGTTGCCGTTTTTACTTTGCTACCTGACGGTTTTTACTTTTTCATTACCGTATATATTTTTACTTTTTCCCTCACTCAACTTTTTTTTCATTCAACTTTCCTACCCCGGAGGTTTTATCTGGACATGGTTCGTCAGGACTTCAAACAGCCGAAGCTAAGTAACATTAACATGATGCCTTCTAATTGCAGTCGTTGTACTCATAATATACAGGAGAATGATCGCCTTACGGCAAGGATAGCTGTGCTGCAAGCCCAGCTTCAGACGCAATCGTTAGGCAAGGGTCATTTCAGTGTAGGAAAGGATGAAACAGCGTCTGTGCCACCAGCAAGTACAGATAGTAACGTTAGTATAAACCCCCTCGCACGGTCCCCGCAGCCGGACATCTTTCTCATGGCGTCTGGAGGGAAACGCTGTAGGAATGCTCAACCGGTGTCGCTTATTCAGCCGACAGAAACTTTCAACCGGTTCTCCCCGTTAAGCAAGTCGGAGTCGGAGGCCGAGACTTCTCTGGTCTCTGCTCCTCCCGCTGTGGGGTCTGAGATGCCGACGGCTCCCACCATTAGCTCTGACAAATTGAAAACCCTAGTCATTGGCGACTCCATTACCCGCAGTATTAGACTTAAAACTAATCATCCAGCGATCATACACTGTTTACCAGGGGGCAGGGCTACCGACGTTAAGGCTAATCTAAAGACGGTGCTGGCTAAAGCTAAAACTGGCGAGTGTAGAGAGTATAGAGATATTGTTATCCACGTCGGCACCAACGATGTTAGGATGAAACAGTCAGAGGTCACCAAGCGCAACATAGCTTCAGCATGTAAATCAGCTAGAAAGATGTGTCGGCATCGATTAATTGTCTCTGGCCCCCTCCCAGTTAGGGGGAGTGATGAGCTCTACAGCAGAGTCTCACAACTCAATCGCTGGATGAAAACTGTTTTCTGCCCCTCCCAAAAGATAGAATTTGTAGATAACTGGCCCTCTTTCTGGGATTCACCCACAAACAGGACCAAGCCTGGCCTGCTGAGGAGTGACGGACTCCATCCTAGCTGGAGGGGTGCTCTCATCTTATCTACAAACATAGACAGGGCTCTAACTCCTCTAGCTCCACAATGAAATAGGGTGCAGGCCAGGCAACAGGCTGTTAGCCAGCCTGCCAGCTTAGTGGAGTCTGCCACTAGCACAGTTAGCGTAGTCAGCTCAGCTTTCCCCATTGAGACTGTGTCTGTGCCTCGATCTAGGTTGGGCAAAATTAAAAATGGCGGTGTTCGCTTCAGTAATCTTACTAGTATAAAGACCTCCTCCATTCCTGCCATTATTGAAAGAGATTGTGATACTTCACATCTCAAAATTGGGTTACTTAATGTTAGATCCCTCACTTCCAAGGCAGTTATAGTCAATGAACTAATCACTGATCATAATCTTGATGTGATTGGCCTGACTGAAACATGGCTTAAGCCTGATGAATTTACTGTGTTAAATGAGGCCTCACCCCCTGGTTACACTAGTGACCATACCCCCCGTGCATCCGGCAAAGGCGGAGGTGTTGCTAACATTTACGATAGCAAATTTCAATTTACAAAAAAAAAAACAATGACGTTTTCGTCTTTTGAGCTTCTAGTCATGAAATCTATGCAGCCTACTCAATCACTTTTTATAGCTACTGTTTACAGGCCTCCTGGGCCATATGCAGTGTTCCTTACTGAGTTCCCTGAATTCCTATCGGATCTTGTAGTCATAGCAGATAATATTCTAATTTTTGGTGACTTTAACATTCACATGGAAAAGTCCACAGACCCACTCCAAAAGGCTTTCGGAGCCATCATCGACTCAGTGGGTTTTGTCCAACATGTCTCTGGACCTATTCACTGCCACAGTCATACTCTGGACCTAGTTTTGTCCCATGGAATAAATGTTGTGGATCTTAATGTTTTTCCTCATAATCCTGGATTATCGGACCACCATTTTATTGCGTTTACAATTGTAACAAATAATCTGCTCAGACCCCAACCAAGGAAGATTAAAAGTCGTGCTATAAATTCTCAGACAACCCAAAGATTCCTTGATGCCCTTCCAGACTCCCTCTGCCTACCCAAGGACGTCAGAGGACAAGAATCAGTTAACCACCTAACCGAGGAACTCAATTTAACCTTGCGCAATACCCTAGATGCAGTTGCACCCCTAAAAATTAAAAACATCTGTCATAAGAAACTAGCTCCCTGGTATACAGAAAATACACGAGCTCTGAAGCAAGCTTCCAGAAAATTGGAACGGAAATGGCGCCACACTAAACTGGAAGTCTTCCGACTAGCTTGAAAAGTCAGTACCGTGCAGTATCGAAGAGCCCTCACTGCTGCACGATCATCCTATTTTTCCAACTTAATTGAGGAAAATAAGAACAATCCGAAATTTATTTTTGACACTGTCGCAAAGCTAACTAAAAAGCAGCATTCGCAAATGGAGGATGGCTTTCACTTCAGCAGTAATACATTTATGAACTTCTTTGAGGAAAAGATCATGATCATTAGAAAGCAAATTACGGACTCCTCTTTAAATCTGGGTATTCCTCCAGGGCTCCATTGTCCTGAGTCTGCACAACTCTGCCAGGACCTAGGATCAAGGGAGATACTAAAGTGTTTTAGTACTATATCTCTTGACATAATGATGAAAATAATCATGGCCTCCAAACCCTCAAGCTGCATACTGGACCCTATTCCAACTAAACTACTGAAAGAGCTGCTTCCTGTGCTTGGCCCTCCTATGTTGAACATAATAAACGGCTCTCTATCCACCGGATGTGTACCAAGCTCACTAAAAGTGGCAGTAATAAAGCCTCTCTTGAAAAAGCCGAATCTTGACCCAGAAATTATAAAAAACTATCGGCCTATATCGAATCTTCCATTCCTCTCAAACATTTTTGAAAAAGTTGTTGCGCAGCAACTCACTGCCTTCCTGAAGACAAACAATGTATACGAAACGCTTCAGTCTGGTTTTAGACCCCATCATAGCACTGAGACTGCACTTGTGAAGGTGGTAAATGACCTTTTAATGACGTCAGACCGAGGCTCTGCATCTGTCCTCATGCTCCTAGATCTTAGTGCCGCTTTTGATACCATCGATCACCACATTCTTTTGGAGAGATTGGAAACCCAAATTGGTCTACATGGACAAGTTCTGGCCTGGTTTAGATCTTATCTGTCGGAAAGATATCAGTTTGTCTCTGTGAATGGTTCGTCCTCTGACAAATCAATTGTACATTTCGGTGTTCCTCAAGGTTCCGTTCTAGGACCACTATTGTTTTCACTATATATTTTACCTCTTGGGGATGTTATTCGAAAACATAATGTTAAATTTCACTGCTATGCGGACGACACACAGCTGTACATTTCAATGAAACATGGTGAAGCCCCAAAATTGCCCTCGCTAGAAGCCTGTGTTTCAGACATAAGGAAGTGGATGGCTGCAAATTTTCTACTTTTAAACTCGGACAAAACAGAGATGCTTGTCCTAGGTCCCAAGAAACAAAGAGATCTTCTGTTGAATCTGACAATTAATCTGGATGGTTGTACAGTCGTCTCAAATAAAACTGTGAAGGACCTCGGCGTTACTCTGGACCCTGATCTCTCTTTTGAAGAACATATCAAGACTGCTTCAAGGACAGCTTTTTTCCATCTACGTAACATTGCAAAAATCAGAAACTTTCTGTCCAAAAATGACGCAGAAAAATTAATCCATGCTTTTGTTACTTCTAGGCATGACTACTGCAATGCTCTACTTTCCGGCTACCCGGATAAAGCACTAAACAAACTTCAGTTAGTGCTAAATACGGCTGCTAGAATCCTGACTAGAACCAAAAAATTTGATCATATTACTCCAGTGCTAGCCTCCCTACACTGGCTTCCTGTTAAGGCAAGGGCTGATTTCAAGGTTTTACTGCTAACCTACAAAGCATTACATGGGCTTGCTCCTACCTATCTTTCCGATTTGGTCCTGCCGTACATACCTACACGTACGCTACGGTCACAAGACGCAGGCCTCCTAATTGTCCCTAGAATTTCTAAGCAAACGGCTGGAGGTAGGGCTTTCTCCTATAGAGCTCCATTTTTATGGAATGGTCTGCCTACCCATGTGAGAGACGCAGACTCAGTCTCAACCTTTAAGTCTTTACTGAAGACTTATCTCTTCAGTAGGTCCTATGATTAAGTATAGTCTGGCCCAGGAGTGTGAAGGTGAACGGAAAGGCTGGAGCAACGAACCGCCCTTGCTGTCTCTGCCTTGTCGGTTCCCCTCTTCCCACTGGGATTCTCTGCCTCTAACCCTTTTACAGGGGCTGAGTCACTGACTTACTGGTGTTCTTCCATGCCGTCCATGGGAGGGGTGCGTCACTTGAGTAGGTTGAGCCACTGACGTGGTCTTCCTGTCTGGGTTGGCGCCCCCCCCCTTGGGTTGTGCCGTGGCGGAGATCTTTGTGGGCTATACTCGGCCTTGTCTTCGGACGGTAAGTTGGTGGTTGTAGATATCCCTCTAGTGGTGTGGGGGCTTTGCTTTGGCAAAGTGGGTGGGGTTATATCCTGCCTGTTTGGCCCTGTCCGGGGGTATCATCGGATGGGGCCACAGTGTCTTCTGATCCCTCCTGTCTCAGCCTCCAGTATTTATGCTGCAGAAGTTTATGTGTCGGGGGGCTAGGGTCAGTCTGTTACATCTGGAGTATTCTCTTGTCTTATCCGGTGTCCTGTGTGAATGTAAATATGCTCTCTCTAATTCTCTCTTCTCTCTTTCTTTCTTTCTCTCGGAGGACCTGAGCCCTAGGACCATGCCTCAGGACTACCTGGCATGATGACTCCTTGCTGTCCCCAGTCCACCTGGCCATGCTGCTGCTCCAGTTTCAACTGTTCTGCCTGCGGCTACGGAACCCTGACCTGTTTCACCGGACGTGCTTGTTGCACCCTCGACAATTACTATGATTATTATTATTTGACCATGCTGGTCATTTACGAACATTTTAACATCTTGACCATGTTCTGTTATAATATCCACCCGGCACAGCCAGAAGAGGACTGGCCACCCCTCATAGCCTGGTTCCTCTCTAGGTTTCTTCCTAGGTTTTTGGCCTTTCTCATGAGTTTTTCCTAGGGAGTTTTTCCCAGCCACCGTGCTTCTTTCACATGCATTGCTTGCTGTTTGGGGTTTTAGGCTGGGTTTCTGTACAGCACTTTGAGATTTCAGCTGATGTACGAAGGGCTATATAAATACATTTGATTTGATTTGATTTGATTTTATCTAACAAAACGGCCATGCATGTTGTAGCTGGAACCCTTTTGTGAAAGAGAGAGAGAGGGGGGAGGAGAGAGAGAGTGAAAGGGAGAGAGAGAGTGAGAGCGAGACAGAGAGAAAGAGAGAGAGAGAAAGAGAGAGAGAGAGTGAGGGGGACGAGAGAGAGTGAAAGAGAGAGAGTGCAGTGATAAAATGGGAAGAATTCTACTGTCACAAAATATGGATAATGGATGTGTTCAGTGTTCAGTCCAACCTCATGAAATTATCAACATATCACTCCCACTCAAAGGAGCAAATTACAGTACAGGCACGATAAGATGGCTCCGATGGATGGCTCGAGCTCATACAAAACATTACCTGTTTGTACTGTTTCTAGTGTTTATTCTATTGTTTTTCCCAAAGGTTCTTATACAGTTTGTTTCGTGAAAGACTTCATACACCCGGACAAAACTAATGGAATATGAATTGCTGGCTACTAACAGTCCACCCGACCTTCCAGAATTCCCAGAGACAGCGGAACAATGGGCCTCTTCAGTGAGACCTCGGGTTGCATGGGAGTCGTACCGGAGAGAAGGAGGCATAGATGCCGACATAGAGGCAGACATAGCAGGGTCTTAGTAAGATTAAGACACCAGTCCAAGCGTCCTCCATCACCAAGCATACTACTCGACAATGTTCAATCATTAATGAATACACCTGACAAACTTAGAGTGAAGATTTCCTTCCAGATTCAGCAATACTCCGTTTTTTGGGGGGTTGACTTGGCTCTCCTCCGATATCCAAATGAGCTGATAGGAAGAGGGATCTCTCTGGCAAGGACAAAGATGGTGCGCTTTACTTTATGACCAACAACATATGGTTCGATGGGGGAAACGTACAGGTAATTACAAACTTCTGCTGTCCAAACTTGGAATACTTGGTAATCAAATGTCTCCCTTTTTACCTTCAAATAGAGTTTTCAGCTATTATTGCCATGGCTGTGTACAGTGAAAATGCTCTCAAAGATTTTCATTGGACCTTGAACAAACTGGAGACCGCATACCCGGAGGCAGCGTTCATTACTGCAGGAGACTTTAACAAAAGTAATTTGAGGTTCCTGCTCTCAAATTATTAACAACACATTGACTAACTAGCAGTAAGGTGATGCTGGATCTTTTAGACATGGGTGTAAGGCCTTCTCTTGCCCTCCTTTCGGAAAATCTGACCACGACTCCATTTTGCTTCTCCCCGCCTACAAACAAAGACTCAAGAGGGAAGTCTGGTCTGTACAGCATTGGTCCAACCAATCAGAACCCATGCTCCAAGACTGTTTTGATCACGTGGACTGGAATATGTACATCAATGAATACGTTGACCGAATTCATAAACAAATGCATAAATGATGTGATATGATAGTGTCTTTTCAAAAACTTTCGAAACCAACCGTGGATTGATGGCAGCATTGTAGGGAAACTGAAAGAGAGAGATGTTGCTTATAAACAGGGCAAGTGGACTGGGAACAATAGTTAAACTAAGAGAGATGCTGCTTATAAACAGGGCCAAGTGGACTTGTAATAAAAGTCATTATGAAATGTATGCATTCACTACTGTAAGTCGCTCTGACTAAAATGTAAAATGTAAAATGAACAATAGTTAAACAGTAGAAATAAGAACAACGAAGATCGATCAAGTATAGGGACAAAGTGGAGGAGCAATTCAGTGGGTCGGACACAAGACAAATGTGTCAGGGACTCCTACGATCACGGATTACAAAAAAGAAACCCAGCCTCATCGCAGACACCAACGCCGCCCTACCGGACAAGCTAAACACCTTTTTCTCACACTTCGAGCACAACGACTCTGAGCTGCCGAAGAGAGCCCCTGAGGACAACGAGGGCTATGTACTTACGGTCTCCAGTGAGGATGTATGTAAGTCATTCAAATGTGTTAACCCTCGCAATGCTGCCGGCCCAGACGGCATCCCTATCTGTGCTCTCAGAACATGTGCAGACCAGCTGGCTGCTTTGTTTTCTGATATTTTCAATCTCTCTCTACCTACCTGCTTCAAGATGTCCACTATCATCCCTGTGCCTAAGAAAGGAAAAGTAGCTGAACTGAGTGACTACCTACAAGTAGCACAAACCTCCGTCATCATGAAGTGCTTAGAGAGGCTAGTTAACCTGTTGGAGCTAGGGGGCAGTATTTGCACGGCCGGATAAAAAAAACGTACCCGATTTAAACTGGTTACTACTCTTGCCCAGAAATGGGAATATGCATATAATTAGTAGATTTGGATAGAAAACACTCTAAAGTTTCTAAAACTGTTTGAATGGTGTCTGTGAGTATAACAGAACCCATATGGCAGGCCAAAACCTGAGAAGATTCCATACAGGAAGCGCCCTGTCTGACAATTTGTTATCCTTCTGTTGCATCTCTATCGAGAATACAGCATCTCTGCTGTAACGTGACATTTTCTAAGGCTTCCATTGGCTCTCAGAAGGCGCCAGAAAGTGGAATCACGTGTCTCCTGTCTCTGGGCGAAGAACAGCAGGAGATTTTGTGAGTGGTCAGGCTGGGAACAGTGACACTGGAGATGCGCGTTCATGAGAATTCTCAATTTTTGTCTTTCAGCCTTTGAATGAATACAACGTCGCCCGGTTGGAATATTATCGCTATTTTACGAGAAAAATAGCATAAAAATGGATTTTAAACAGCGTTTGACATGCTTCGAAGTACGGTAATGGAATATTTTGACATTTTTTGTCACGAAATGCGCTCGCGCGTCACCCTTCGGATAGTGACCTGAACGCACAAACAAAACGGCGGTATTTGGATATAACTATGGATTATTTGGAACCAAAACAACATTTGTTGTTGAAGTAGAAGTCCTGGGAGTGCATTCTGATGAAGAACAGCAAAGGTAATCCAATTTTTCAAATATAAATTTTGAGTTTAGTGAGCACCAAACTTGGTGGGTGTCAAATTAGCTAGCCTGTGATGGCCGACCTATCTACTCAGAATATTGCAAAATGTGCTTTCGTCGAAAAGCTATTTTAAAATCTGACACCGCAATTGCATAAAGGAGTTCTGTATCTATAATTCTTAAAATAATTGTTATGTATTTTGTGAACGTTTATCGTGAGTAATTTAGTAAATTCACCGGAAGTTTGCGGTGGGTATGCTAGTTCTGAACATCACATGCTAATGTAAAAAGCTGTTTTTTTATATAAGTATGAACTTGATTGAACAAAACATGCATGTATTGTATAACATAATGTCCTAGGAGTGTCATCTGATGAAGATCATCAAAGGTTAGTGCTGCATTTAGCTGTGGCTTTGGTTTTTGTGACATATATGCTTGCTTTAAAAACGGCTGTGTGATTATTTTTGGCAGGGTACTCTCCTGACATAATCTAATGTTTTGCTTTCGCTGTAAAGCCTTTTTGAAATCGGGCAATGTGGTTAGATTAACGAGAGTCTTGTCTTTAAAATGGTGTAAAATAGTCATATATTTGAGAAATTGAAGTTATAGCATTTTTGGTGTATTTGTATTTCGCGCCACGCGATTCCACTGGCTGTTGACTAGGGTCTAGCCCATAGAAGTTAAATAAATAACACACAAGCAATTATACGTTTTTATGTCTTTATTGACACACCGTGTAAACATTCACAGTGCAGGGCGGACAAAGTATGTGAACCATTGGATTTAACTGGTTGACCCTTCTTTGGCAGCAATAATCTCAACTAAATGTTTTCTGTAGTTGCTGATGAGACCTGCACAACAGTCAGGAGGAATTTTGGATCATTCCTCTTTACAAAACTGTTTCAGTTCATAGGATGTCTGGTGTGAACTGCTCTCATGAGGTCATGCCACAGCATCTCAATCAGGTTGAGGTCAGGACTCTGACTGGGCCACTCCAGAAGGCGTATTTTCATCTGTTGAAGCCATTCTGTTGTTGATTTACTTCTGTATTTTGGGTCGTTACATCACCCAACTTCTGTTGAGGTTCAATTGGCGGACAGATAGCCTAACATTCTCCTGCAAAATTACTTGGGAATTCATTTTTCTGTCAATGATTGCAAGCTGTCCAAGCCCTGAAGCAGCAAAGCAGCCCCAAACCATGATGCTCCCTCCATCATACTTTACAGTTGGGATGAGGTATGGATGTTGGTGTGCTGTGCCTTTTTTTCTCCACACATAGTGTTGTGTGTTCCTTCCAAACAACTCAACTGTAGTTTCAACTGGCCACAGAATATTTTGCCAGTAGCGCTGTGGAACATCCAGGTTCACTTTTGCAAACTTCAAACGTGCATTAATTTTTTTTTGGACAGCAGTGGCTTCTTCCGTGGTGTCCTCCCATGAACACCATTCTTGTTACGTGTTTTACGTATCGTAGACTCGTCAACAGAGATGTTAGCATCTTCCAGAGATTTCTGTAAGTTTTTAGCTGACACTCTAGGATTCTTCTTAACCTCATTCAGCATTCTACGCTCTGCTCTTGCAGTCATCTTTGCAGGACGGCCACTCCTAGGGAGAGTAGCAAAAGTGCTGAACTTTCTCCATTTATAGACAATTTGTCTTACCATGGACTGATGGACATCAAGGCTTTTAGAGATACTTTTGTAACCCTTTCCAGCTTTATGTAAGTCAACAATTCTTAATCTTAGGTCTTCTGAGATCTATTTTGTTCGAGGCATTAGGCAATGCATCCGGCAATGCTTCTTGTGAATAGCAAACACATTTTGTGAGTGTTTTTTATAGGGCAAGGCAGCTCTTACCAGGATCTCCAATCTCATCTCATTGATTGGACTCCAGGTTAGCTGACTCCTGACTCCAATTAGCTTTTGGAGAAGTCATTAGCCTAGGGGTTCACATACTTTTTCCAACCTACACCGTGAATTTTTAAATTATGTATTCAATATAGACAAGAAAAATACAATAATTTGTTTATTATTAGTTTAAGCACACTATGTTTGTCTATTGTTGTGACTTAGATGAAGATCAGATCAAAATTGATGACCAATTTATGCAGAAATCCAGGTAATTCCAAAGAGTTCACATACCTTTTCTTGCCACTGTATGTGAGGATGCTGTTTATCTACTAAAACTCGGCCTTCAATACCGTAGTGCCCTATAAGCTCATTACAAAGCTCACGGCCCTGGGTCTGAACTCCTCCCTATGCAACTGGGTCCTAGACTTCCTGCTGGGCTGCCCCCAGATGGTGAATGTAGGAAACATTACCTCCTCGACACTGATTCTCAACACGAGGGACCCCACAAGGGTGCGTCCTCACCTCTCTCCTGTATTCCCTGTATACCCACGACTGCGTGGCCCCACACAGTTTCAACTCCATCATCAAGTTCGCTGACGACACGGCAGTAGTAGGTCTGAATACCAACAATGAGGTAATCTGCCGGCGTGGTGCCAGGTAAACAACCTCTCCCTCAAAGTCAGCAAAACAAATGAGCTGATTGTGGACTTCAGGAGGAACCAGGCTGGGCACGCCCGCATCCTCATCAACGGGGCTGCTGTGGAGACAGTCAAAAACTTCAAGTTCCTCAGCGTACACGTCTCAGAGGAGCTGAAATGTTCAAACTACACGGACACCGTGGTGAAGAAGGCACGACAGCGACTCTTCAACCTCAGGATGTTGAATTAATTTGTCTCACTGTCAGGCTGCATCACAGCCTGGTACGGCAACTCCACCTCCGCCGGACCGTGAGGCGCTACAGAGGGTTGTACGCCCAGCCGAACTCATCCGTTGTTTGCACACTCCCTGTCCTCCTGGACACCTACTACACCAGCTGCCTCATGAAGGCCAAGAAGATACCTGCTACTCCCCCTATGGACATTTTCTCCCCTAACCCCCCAACGGACATCTTACACTGCCCCCACCCCAATGCACATTATCATGCTGAATTGCCACCACTAATTAGCTACCGTTGTTACAGTATTTTAATATTTATATATTTACCATTGTTACAGTGTTTTAACATGTATATATTTACCATTGTTACAGTGTTAATATGTATATATTTACCATTGTTACAGTGTTTTAATATGTATATATTTACCATTGTTACAGTGTTTTAATATGTATATATTTACCATTGTTACAGTGTTTTAATATGTATATATTTACCATTGTTACAGTGTTTTAATATGTATATATTTACCATTGTTACAGTGTTTTAATATGTATATATTTACCATTGTTACAGTGTTAATATGTATATATTTACCATTGTTACAGTGTTAATATGTACATATTTTCTTTCTATTTAATTCTGTTCTTTATTATTACATGTATTGTTTATTTCTCTCTGCATTTATTGGAATTCGGACTTTAAGATTTTTACTGTACCCTGTAATTACATCACCAACTCTGTACAATGTGACTGTTAAACTTGTAATCTAATCTAGACACAATAGGTGGATTCCGGACCATGGTCAGCTCATCGGCCGGACACCAGCTCAGCACTGGATTGGAATATGCGCAAACAATTTATTGCACAAAGAAGCAAGAAAGAATGGAAAGCCCTGAAGGTGTTCTTATTATGTCCAAAAGTGCACACTTTTTGCCATATGAAAACAGCCACACACAATACATTACGAAGACTTCAGGCTAAATAAACAGAAATAAACATTATTCAGGCTTACCTTTCTTGTGTGTTTTAAGTTTTACAATAGAAGGCGTAGACGTCTAGGCTTGGTGTTGAAGACGGAGATTCTTTCATCATAGTCCAAAGAGTCACTGAGGTTCCTTTTAAAGGACAAAAGGGTGAAATTGTTGAGACGGTGTAGTCAACATGCAATACCTGATGGATGTTTTGATACGGACTGCAGTGGAGAAGAGTCTATCTACACTACATGAAGTTATAGGAAGCGTAATGATGGCCGTTAGTAGTCTGTTGATGTTAGGAACAATGTCAGGGCTACAGCTGTCCAAAACTTCAGTAAGGGATGGGATTCCTGACCCCTCCCCCCACAATGGTGCTTCCAATCCTTACATCCCTCTATAACAAATTGGCCTTCCATTGTGGCCTCTGGGAAATGTGTATTTTTTTTTTTTGAAAACACAAACAACAAATGATTTTAGTAGAAACTCTTATCCAGAGAAACTTAAGGTTTAGTGCTTTGCTCAAGGGCACATCAGCAGATTTTTCCCCTAGTCAACTGGGGGATTCAAACCTGCAACCTTTTGATTAGGTGGGCCAGTTTTCAATCTGGCAGGGCCTCTGCCCAGTTTGGCCCTGCCATGGCTTCGGCTTTGCCAACACCTCATTACGCACAATCTACACTCAATCTCTCTCTGGTGTGAAAATGTATTGGTCGTGAGTTACGGGTTTTATGGGCTACTTCTAAATTGCATCGTGTCCTTCATGGTGTTTAAAAAAAAAAAACGGATTCATTATTTCACTGTGACCTGCTGCTGCTGACTATCAGGCAGTGAGGCCAGCGACAGGCTATTGCTGCGTGACTGAGTGAGTGAGGAGGGAGCAGGACGGCCGGAGGGGTATATGTGTGTTGAGAGAGAGCTGCAGCATGCAGCTAGCGACTGAGTTTATTACAGCCAACACAGAAAAGGATAGAAACTGAGAAATAATCATTCAACAGTTTCAGAGAGAGAGATAGAGGATCGAACAATATGCTTTCTCTCTGGATATACTATACAGCCAGGGCGTCCTGTATGATATGTCTGGGACCGTTGAAACAGACTCTAGGACAGTTCTGGAATGACCAATCAGACTCTGGGACAGTTCTGGAATGACCAATCAGACTCTGGAACAGTTCTGGAATGACCAATCAGACTCTGGGACAGTTCTGGAATGACCAATCAGACTCTGGGACAGTTCTGGGATGACCAATCAGACTCTGGGACAGTTCTGGGATGATATATCAGACTCTGGGACAGTTCTGGGATGACCAATCAGACTCGGGGACAGTTATAGGATGATATATCAGACTCTGGGACAGTTCTGGGATGATATATCAGACTCTGGGACAGTTCTGGGATGACCAATCAGACTCTGGAACAGTTCTGGGATGACCAATCAGACTCTGGAACAGTTCTGGGATGACCAATCAGACTCTGGGACAGTTCTGGGATGACCAATCAGACTCTGGGACAGTTCTAGGATGACCAATCAGATTCTGGGACAGTTCTAGGATGACCAATCAGACTCTGGGACAGTTCTAGGATGACCAATCAGACTCTGGGACAGTTCTAGGATGACCAATCAGACTCTGGGACAGTTCTAGGATGACCAATCAGACTCTGGGACAGAACTGGGATGACATATCAGACTCTGGGACAGTTCTAGGATGATATATCAGACTCTGGGACAGTTCTGGGATGACCAATCAGACTCTAGGACAGTTCTGGGATGACCAATCAGACTCTGGGACAGTTCTAGGATGATATATCAGACTCTGGGACAGTTCTGTGATGACCAATCAGACTCTGGGACAGTTCTGGGATGACCAATCAGACTCTGGGACAGTTCTGGGATGATATATCAGACTCTGGGACAGTTCTGGGATGACCAATCAGACTCTGTGACAGTTCTGGGATGACCAATCAGACTCTGGGACAGTTCTAGGATGACCAATCAGACTCTGGGACAGTTCTGGGATGACCAATCAGACTCTGGGACAGTTCTAGAATGACCAATCAGACTCTGGGACAGTTCTAGGATGACATTTTCAAAATGAATACAACTCGACCTACTGCAAGTGATCATAACTTTTAGCTTAAAATGTTGACAAACTATTATTTCCTCACATTATAAACTCAGCGATGTGCACATGTTAGTAAAGCCAATGTGCAAATGCAAACACACTATAAAAAAGTGCAAGTCACAGAAAAGAGGTTTAATGTGATGAACCAAGGGAGGATGTAGAGATGCAATCAACAACACGGGTTACTAATGTGACCTGGATTGTGAATTGTGACTGCCTTCGCTCGGACTGTGAAGGTGGGTAAAGTGTGCGCTGCGTAACAGGAACTGGCCTTCGTTTTCTCTGCTCTTGTTCTCATTTGATCTGAATGAACTGTGAATATCTACAGAATCAAGACTTTAGACCTTAATGCTCATTATCTTACATTATAACTGTCAAACACGACGGCCATTTAGCTTACATTTCTGAAGAAAAAAAATGTGTCATTAAAGTCTGGCTACATTTTCTGGTGTGTCCTTCATGTCAGCATCGGTGTGGACATGAGAGGCTGTAACCAATAGCATTTAACTTAGGCTACACTTTTAGACTTAGGCTAATTATTTATGTATATTTATGCAAAATAGATTTAAATATTATTCCAATGTTGACCTTTTTATTTGAATGTCTGACAGCCTCATTTATCTATTTCAGGCTACTCTAATTAGCCTTTTAAATCACTGTGAAAGACCTGGAATCCTAGAGTAGACACATGTTTGCAAGTATTTTAATTTTGGACAGTTTATCTTCAGTTTGGCAGGATTTAAATTGCACTTTGAGATGATTCAGGTACTTTGGGATGATTCAGGTACTTGGGGATAATTCAGGTACTTCGGGATGATTCAGGTACTTCGGAATGATTCAGGTACTTCGGGATGATTCAGGTACTTCGGGATGATTCAGGTACTTCGGGATGGTTCAGGTACTTCGGGATGGTTCAGGTACTTTGGGATGATTCAGGTACTTCGGGATGATTCAGGTACTTTGGGATGATTCAGGTACTTCGGGATGATTCAGGTACTTTGGGATGATTCAGGTACTTTGGGATGATTCAGGTACTTCGGGATGATTCGGGTACTTCGGGATGATTCAGGTACTTCGGGATGATTCAGGTACTTCGGGATGATTCAGCTACTTCGGGATGGTTCAGGTACTTCGGGATGATTCAGGTACTTCGGGGTGATTCAAGTACTTCGGGATGGTTCAGGTACTTCGGGGTGATTCAAGTACTTCGGGGTGATTCAGGTACAGGTGATGATTTTGTTTTGGTCTGGAGCCCTATATGTAGCAAGCTAGCATTGGCCAGAAAGTTTCAAGTCAGATCAAATCAAATCAAATTGTATTTGTCACATGCTCTGAATACAACAGGTGTAGACCTTAACTAGAAATGCTTAATTATAAATACTTAACCTGCATCATGTCGAGTGAGAGAGGATTCATGATGGACTCATGGAGGATTCATGATGGACTCATGGAAGATTCATGATGGACTCATGGAGGATTCATGATGGACTCATGGAGGATTCATGATGGACTCATGGAGGATTCATGATGGATTCATGGAGGATTCATGATGGACTCAAGAAGGACTCAAGAAGGATTCATGATGGACTCATGATGGATCTCCTCTCTCTTTCAGGCATGACTCAGGCATCAGGCTGCCTGCAGCCACACATGAATTGACATGTTTTATGAAATAAAAGAAGCCAAAAAGCAAACTGTTGGGGCTTTTTTGATTCATATGCTCCAGTTGAAAATATGATTATTTGTAGAGCAATATGACTTACATTAACACCCTTTCTGAAAAAACATGTTTTAATCACTCACTATCAATCACTTATATAAAACTTAGCAAAAAAAGAAACGTCCTCTCACTGTCAACTGTGTTTATTCTCAGCAAACTTAACATGTGTAACTATTTCAAGATTCAACAACTGAGACATGAACTGAACAAGTTCCACAGACATGTGACTAACAGAAATGGAATAATGTGTCCCTGAACAAAGGGGAGGGTCAAAATCAAAAGTAACAGTCAGTATCTGGTGTGGCCACAAACTGTATTAAGTACTGCAGTGCATCTCCTCCTCATGGACTGCATCAGATTTACCAGTTCTTGCTGTGAGATGTTACCCCACTCTTCCCACAAGGCACCTGCAAGTTCCCAGACATTTCTGGGGGGCCCTAGCCCTCACCCCCCGATACAACAGGTGGAAGATGTGCTCCATGGGATTGAGATCCGGGCTCTTCGCTGGCCATGGCAGAACACTGACATTCCAGTCATGCAGGACATCACGCACAGAACGAGCAGTATGGCTGGTGGCATTGTCATGCTGGAGGGTCATGTCAGGATGAGCCTGCAGGAAGGGTACCACATGAGGGAGGAGGATGTCTTCCCTGTAACGCACAGCGTTGAGATTGCCTGCAATGACAACAAGCTCAGTCCGATGATGCTGTGACACCCCAGACCACGACAGACCCTCCACCTCCAAATCGATCCCGCTCCAGAGTACCGTTCTTGGTGTAACGCTCATTCCTTCAACGATAAACGCGAATCCGACCTCCTCTCTGGTGAGACAAAACCGTGACTCGTCAGTGAAGAGCACTTTTTGCCAGGCCTGTCTGGTCCAGCAACGGTGGGTTTGTGCCTATAGGAGATGTTGTTGCGGGTGATATCTGGTGAGGACCTGCCTTACAACAGGCCTCCAAGCCCTCAGTCCAGCCTCTCTCAGCCTATTGCGGACAGTCTGAGCACTGATGGAGGGATTGTGCGTTCCCTGGTGTAACTCGGGCAGTTGTTGTTGCCATCCTGTACCTGTCCCGCAGGTGTGATGTTTGGATGTACCAATCCTGTGCAGGTGTTGTTACACGTGGTCTGCCACTGTGAGGACAATCAGCTGTCCGTCCTGTCTCCCTGTAGCGCTGTCTTGGGCGTCTCACAGTATGGACATTGCAATTTATTGCCCTGGCCACATCTGCAGTCCTTATGCCTCCTTGCAGCATGCCTAAGGCACGTTCACGCAGATGAGCAGGGACCCTGGGCATCTTTCTTTTGGTGTTTTTCAGAGTCAGTAGAAAGGCCTCTTTAGTGTCCTAAGTTTTCATAACTGACCTTTATTGCCTACCGTCTGTAAGCTGTTAGTGTCTTAATGACCGTTCCACAGGTGCATGTTCATTAACTGTTTATGGTTCATTGAACAAGCATGGGGAAACAGTGTTTAAACCCTTTACAATGAAGATCTGTGAAGTTATTTTGATTTTTAAGAATTATCTTTGAAAAGACAGGGTCCTGAAAAAAGGCCGTTTCTTTTTTTGCTGGGTGTAGTTCTGATTAACTAATTTGGTGTGATGAACCAATAACAAAGAAATGCAGAGAACAAGGTAAAGGAATTTTACCAGTTGTATTTAAATTTTCATTATGGAGACACCTATTGAATAAATCTGGCAAGTCCTGTCTTGCTGCAGCAAACTAATTTTGGGCAGGTTTTAAAGCCTTGTGGGTGGGTTTTGAGTGGTCAATGAAACATTGTTTATTTATTTCTTTACATCTGGTGACCCTGACCAAAGCAACCAATAAGCATAAGCATCTGGCTCTGTCCCAAGATGGTAATTTCCATAATTTCCTGGCAGCATTAACAGCAGGCGAGTTGGTAGTGGGTTTAAAATGATTCAGATTGCTACTACCAAAATTAGGTGTTACACTGAACGAAAATATGAACACAAAATTTACTGATTTACAGTTCACATAAGGAAATCAGTCGATTGAAATAAATCCACTAGGGTCCTAATCTTTGGATTTCAGATGACTGGGAATACAGACATGCATCTGTTGGTCACAGATCCCTTTAAAAAAAACAATGTACATGCGTGGATCAGAAAACCAGTCCTTCAATACATTTGGACTAACTGTCAACCACTACCAACATGTATTTTTTTCCTTTTACAGGCAGAAGACGAAAGAAAATCATTTAGCATATTTACCGAAGAGCCCCAGGGGACTGGTAATTCCCTCTTTGGACACATGACTCACATCGTGATTCATGTGTTTAAAAAAAAAAAACAACAACACTGCCTGTTAAATCATATCAAAATAACAAATAAAATTAGAATTACAACCCTTGATGTTGTTATTACTGTTATTGGCACTCTTATTAGTAGTGTTATTTCAGTGAATTCTGAAAAAGTGGAACACTTTTTGCATACCTGTTCAGACATCTATCAATTAAATAAGAATACAAAATATTTAAAAAATCTATCCAACATATTAGTCAAACACTTCATACATTTCTGAAATCCTCATATGTTTCATAACTGCCTTTGGATACAATTAGGACTATAATAATGGTCTCCCAGTTGATCTAACCTGCTGTCCCAGTCTAACAAATGCGAACTGATGTGAATATAATATCACCATTTTTGTGCGTGTGTGATTAGGAAATACAGTGCTTTCCTTTTTCCACAATTTGTTACATTACAGCCTTATTCTAAAATGTATTAAATTACATTTTCCCGCATCAATCTACACACAATACCCCATAATAACAAAGCAAAAACTGTTTTTTAGATATTTTTGCTTATGTAATACTTAATAATAACTTAAATATCACATTTACATAAGTATTCAGAGTCCAGCTCTAGGAAAAGTCTTGGTGGTCCCAAACTTCTTCCATTTAAGATTGATGGAGGCCACTGTGTTCTTGGGGACCTCTAATGCTGCAGAATTTCTTTGGCACCCTTCCCCAGATCTGTGCCTCGACACAATCCTGTCTCGGAGCTCTATGGACAATTCCTTCAACCTCTTGGCTTGGTTTTTGCTCTGACATGCGTTGTGAACTGTGGGACCTAATATAGACAGATGTGTGCCTTTCCAAATCATGTCCAATCAATTGAATTGACCACAGGTGGACTCCAATCAAGTTGTAGAAACATCTCAAGGATGATCAATGGAAACAGGATGTACCTGAGCTCAATTTCGAGTTTCATAGCAAAGGGTCTGAATACTTATGTAAATAAGTATTTTTTTTAATACATTAGCAACAATTTCTGAAACCCTTTTTTGCTTTGTCATTATGTGTTATTGTGTGTAGATTGATGAGGATGATTTTTTCTTGAAAATTTAACAAAATTTGGAATTTAACAAAATGTATGGAAAGGGATGGGTCTGAATACTTATTAAATAGTACACGCAAAACACCAGTCTCAATATCAACAGTGAAGAGGCGAATCCGGGATGCTGGCCTTTCTAGGCAGAGTTGCAAAGAAAAAGCCATATCTCAGACTGGCCAATAAAAATAAAAGATTAAGATGGGTAAAAGAACACAGACACTGGACAGAGGAACTCTGCCTAGAAGGTCAGCATCCCGGAGTCGCCTCTTCACTGTTGATGTTAAGACTGGAGTTTTGCGGGTACTATTTAATGAAGCTGCCAGTTGAGGACTTGTTGGGCATCTGTTTCTCAAACTAGACACTCTAATGTACTTGTCCTCTTGCTCAGTTGTGCACCAGGGCCTCCCACCCCTCTTTCTATTCTGGTTAGAGACAGTTTGCGCTGTTCTGTGAAGGGAGTAGTACACAGCATTGTACCAGATCTTCAGTTTCTTGGTAATTTCTCACATGGAATAGCCTTCATTTCTCAGAACAAGAATAGACTGACGAGTTTCAGAAGAAAGTACTTTGTTTCTGGCCATTTTGAGCCTGTAATCGAACCCACAAATGCTGATGCTCCAAATACTCAACTAGTCTAAAGAAGGCCAGTTTTTTGCTTCTTAATCAGAACAAAAGTTTTCAGCTGTGCTAACACAGTTGCAAAAGGGTTTTCCAATGATCAATTAGCCTTTAAAAATGATAAACTTGGATTAGCTAACACAACATGCCATTGGAACACAGGGGTGCTGGTTGCTGATAATGGGCATCCGTAAGCCTAAAGTATTCATCCCCCTTGACGTTTTTCATATTCTGTTGCATTTCAACCTGTAATCTGAATGGATTTTTATTTGGATTTCATATAATGGACATACACAAAATAGTCCACATTGGTGAAGTGAAATGAAAAAATGTAAAAGTGGTGTGTGCATATGTTTTCACCCCCTTTGCTATGAGCTCCTAAATAAGATCTGGTGCAACCAATTACCTTCAGAAGTCACATAATTAGTTAAATTAAGTCCACCTGTGTGCAATCTAAGTGACACATGATCTGTCAGATGATTTCAGTATATATACACCTGTTCTGAAAGGCCCCAGTTTCTGCAACACCACTAAACAAGGGACACCACCAAGCAAGTGGCACTACGAAGACCAAGGAGCTCTCCAAGCAGGTCAGGGACAAAGTTGTGGAGAAGTACAGATCAGGGTTGGGTTATAAAATAATATCTGAAACTTTGAACATCCCACGGAGCACCATTAAATCCATTATTAAAAACTGAAAGAATATGGCAACACAACAAATCTGCCAAGAGAGGGCCACCCACCAAAACTCACGGACCAGGCAAGGAGGGCATTATTCAGAGAGGCAACAAAGAGACTAAAGATAACCCTGAAGGAGCTGCAAAGCTCCACAGCAGAGATTGGAGTATCTGTCCATAGGACCACTTTAAGCCGTACACTCCACAGAGCTGGGCTTTGCAGAAGAGTGGCCAGAAAAAAGCCCTTGCTTAAAGAAAAAAATAAGCAAACACGTTTTGTGTTCGCCAAAAGGCTTGTGGGAGACTCCCCAAACATATGGAAGAAGGTACTCGGGTCAGATGAGACCATCAAGAAAAACGCTATGTCTGGCGCAAACCCAACACCTCTCATCACCCCGAGAACATCATCCCCACATTGAAGCATGGTGGTGGCAGTATCATGCTGTGGGGATGTTTTTCATTGACAGGGACTGGGAAACTGGTCAGAACTGAAGGAATGATGGATGGCGCTAAATACAGGGAAATTCTTGAGGGAAACCTGTTTCAGTCTTCCAGAGATTTGAGACTGGGACTGGGGGTCACTTTCCAGCAGGACAATGACCCTAAGCATAATGCTAAAGCAACACTTGAGTGGTTCAAGGGGAAACATTTAAATGTCTTGGAATGGCCTAGTAAAAGCCCAGACCTCAATCCAATTGAGAATCTGTGGTATGATTTAAAGATTGCTGTACACCAGTGGAACCCATCCAACTTGAAGGAGCTGGAGCAGATTTGCCTTGAAGAATGGGCAAAAATCCCAGTGGCTAGATGTGCCAACTTTATAGAGACATACTCCAAGAGACTTGCAGCTGTAATTGCTGCAAAAGGTGGCTCTACAATGTATTGACTTTGGGGGGTGAATAGTTATGCACCCTCAAGTTTTCTGTTTTTTTGTCTTATTTCTTGTTTGTTTCACAATAAAAAAATATTTTGCTTCTTCAAAGTGGAAGGCATGTTTTGTAAATCAAATGATACAAACCCCCCAAAAATCTATTTTAATTCCAGGTAAGGCAGCAAAATAGGAAAAATGCCAAAGAGGGTGAATACTTTCTCAAGCCACCGTATGTAGATATTCCATTAAAAAGCAGCCTTTTCCAGCTACAATATTCATTTAAAACATTAACAATGTCTATACTGTATTTCTGATCAATTTGATGTTATTTTAATGGACAAAAAAAATGTGATTTTTTTTCAGAAACAAGAACATTTCTAAGTGACCCAAAACTTTTGAACGGTAGTGTGTATATATATACAAAAGTATGTGAACACCCCTTCAAATTAGTAGATGTGTATAATTCAGCCACACCCGTTGCTGGCAGATGTATACATTTGAGCACACAGCCATGCAATCTCCATAGACAAACAATGGCAGTGAATAGCCTTACTGAAGAGTGACTTTCAACGTGCCACCTTTCCAACAAGTCAGTTTTTCAAATTTCTGTAAGTGCTGTAATTGTGAAGTGGATACGTCTCGGAGCAACAATGGCTCATTCGCTAAGTGATAGGCCACACAAGGTCACAGAACGGGACCGCTGAGTGCTGAAGCATGTAGTTTGTAAAAATCATCTGTCCCGGGTTGCAACACTCACTACTGAGTTCCAAACTGCATCTGGAATCAACATCAGCACAATAACTGTTTGTCAGGAGCTTCATGAAATGGGTTTCCATGACCGTAGCAGCCGCACACAAGCCTGAGATCACCATGCGCAGGCCTCCCGAGTGGTGCAGCGATCTAAGACACTGCCTTGCAGTGCTAGAGAAATCACTACAGACCCGGGTTTGATTTCAGGCTGTGCCACGACCGGGAGACCCATGAGGCGGCGCACAATTGGTACAGCGTCGTCCGAGTTAGGGGAGGGTTTGGCTGGCCGGGATGTCCTTGTCCCATAGCGCTTAAGTCACTCCTTGTTGCGGGCCGGGCGCATGCACGATGACTTTGTTTGCTAGTTGTACGGTGTTTCCTCCAACACATTTGTGCTGCTAGCTTCTGGATTAAGAGTGTCAAGAAGCAGAGGACGCATGGCTCTCGACCTTCACCTCTCCTGAGTCTGTACGAGAATTGTGTGTCTTCAAAAAGGACAATGATCCCGAGCATACTTCCAAAGTTGTGGCAAAATGGCTTAAGGACAACAAGGTCAAGGTATTGGAGTGGCCATCACAAAGCCCTGACCTCAATTTTATAGAACATTTGTGGGCAGAACTGAAAAAACGTACGCGAGCAAGGAGGCCTACAAACCTGACTCAGTTACACCAGCTCTGTCAGGAGGAATGGGCCAAAATTCACCCAACGTATTGTGGGAAGCTTCTGGAAGGCTACCTGAAATGTTTGACCCAAGTTAAGCAATTTAAAGGCAATGCTACCAAATACTAATTGAGTGTATGTAAACTTCTGACCCACTGGGAATGTGATGTAAGAAATAAAATCTGAAATAAATCATTCTCTCTACTATTATTCTGACATTTCACACTCTTAAAATAAAGTGGTGATCCTAACTTACCTAAGACAGGACATTTTTACTTGGATTAAATGTCAGGATTTGTGAACAACTGAGTTTAAATGTATTTGGCTAAGGTGTATGTAAACTTCCGACTTCAACTGTATATACAGGGGGTACCGGTACCGAGCCAGTGTGCGGGGGTACAGGTTAGAGGTAATTTGTACATGTAGGTAGGGATGAAGTGACTATGCATGTCACGTCCTGACCAGTAAAGGGGGTTATTTGTTATTGTAGTTTGGTCAGGGCGTGGCAGGGGGTGTTTGTTTTATGTGTTTCGGGGTTTTTGGTTTATGTTCTATATTAGTATATTTCTATGTTTATTCTAGTGTGTCTATTTCTATGTTTAAGTTTCTTGGGTTGACCTTCAATTGGAGGCAGCTGTTCCTCGTTGTCTCTAATTGAAGGTCCTATTTAGTAGGGGTGTTTGTTCCTGTGTTTTGTGGGTGGTTGTTTCCTGTTTTGTGTATGTTGCACCTGACAGGACTGTTTACGGTGGTTTTGTTGTTTTGTTGATTTAGAGTTAAAATAAAAGTGAACATGAGCTCTTCACACTCCGCGTCTTGGTCCCCTTTAGACGACAATCTTTACAGATAATACACAGCGAGTAGCAGCAACGTACAAAACAAATGGGGAGGGGGGTCAATGAAATAGTCATTTGATTGGCTATTTGATTCATATTTTTTGGGGGGTATTTTCTTAAAACTACAATGTTTGGTTTTAAGGGCTTGTATGTTAGCATTTCACTGTAAGGTCTACTACACCTGTTGTATTCAGCATTTCACTGTAAGGTCTACTACACCTGTTGTATTCAGCATTTCACTGTGAGGTCTACTACACCTGTTGTATTCAGCATTTCACTGTAAGGTCTACTACACCTGTTGTATGTTAGCGTTTCACTTTAAGGTCTACTACACCTGTTGTATTCGGAGCATGTGACAAATACAATTAGATTTATACAGTTCTGATTCCAGAGCCATGTAAGACTTCGATGTTCTCTTTTTAGTATAGTGAGTGGGGAGACAGATATGTATAGTATGAAACACTAAAGGTTATTGGAACTATTATGTTGTAAGTTTATTGGAAGAGTGACTGTAATATTCATTGGGAAGACATGGACACAATGAAAGCAGAGGTATTATGTGTAATACTATTTGTTCATGTCAGACAGACAACAGCTGGATTTAGCATTAGAAGTAGGGAAGTATGAGGTAGGATCATTCTTCCTGGTTGCAAATATAAATACTGACATTACATACTCAATGGAAACACTGAACACACTTCGGAACCTTCGATCAGAAACTGTCTCGTCTAACCCAAATCGATGCCTCATCAAATCATCAGTATAAATTCTAGCTTGAGATACACGTGCATGACTCGAGTTTAAATACAACACTCTCAGTGACCTTAAACTTCTACTGCAGTGGGTTGAATCAGGGTCACACAGAGGGATTCTGGGTAGTCTTAAACAAATCTACTTTGAAATAAAAGTATCCTTCTCACAGACATGGTTATGGGCTTAAAAAAAACAATACACCTGTACCATGTCAGATAGAGTTGAAATGTGTTCAATTTTGAGTTTGCATCCCAATATTACACTATATATACACCACAGAAGACTGAATTATAACAAAATCATTTGACATAGAAACACCAGATTTTCCACATATTTTTTTTAAATTATGTTTATTAATGATAAAATTATGAAAAATATGAATAACATTCCACCCATGAGGCCACTAGGTCATTAGACTGCTGGAAAGGGCTACTGAATGAATTAGGCAAAAGTCAGAGTTAAGAGGATCTGAAGTTAGAGGATTTGAGGTGTGCATAGTGCCATGGTGTCCACAGCCAAACATCTCCAGCGATATCTTGTGTGGCTCAGGCATGATCTTGCTGTAAGCCAGCAGCATAGGGCTCTCATACTGGAAGTAATCTGTTCCCACAAACACCCTGATTCCGTCGGGGCCCACACACGGCAGCGTCCACCTTGGGGGAAGGGCAGCCTGGACTCCCTGACCAGCTCAATGGCAAACATCTGGTTCCCTGCATTGGAAAGGTATGAAGATCTTATCATGTGACAAGGGTTGTATTCATTAGGCACCAAATGGACTGAAACAGAGGGTAAGAATACTTGTTTTGGTTTTCTGTTTTTATTCAAACGATTTTGCTACGGCGAGCACTAATAAATACGACCCAGGCATGGGGATCAGGTCATGTGGCAAGGAAGTGATGATTGTTGTGTTTATATGTTCATGCTTTTTTCGGTATACATTTATCTGAGATTGATGCGTCATTCTGTCGGCACACGTCTCGTCAAATAAATCATCAACATTTAAATATTTTATTTCGACGGGCAAGGAGGTACGGTAAGGCGGGCCAGGACCCCTAAGCCCCCCCCCCCCCCCCCCCCCCGCATAACGCCGACCCTGGTTCAATTAATGAAAAACAGTGTGCTGTACTAATTAGGGAACCTTTTATGAAATTTGAATGAAAGAATCTACAATCTCAAACAGAATCAAGACTAGTGTCATTAACATTTTACGCTAATGCCCACTATAGAACACTATAGAACACTATAGAACACCCTATAGAACACTATAACATCCTAATGGACTGATGTGTAAGAGCTGTGGTGCTTTTGACGAAAGGTTATAATGGACTGAATGGAATGGACTGGAATCAGAATGTCTGTCGAGGTGTTCTAGAATGTGTAGCCTACTGAAGCATTCCCCCATCCCCATTAATGCTAGCATGCAGTGTATTGATATATAGTGGTCTCTTGGTTGGGTTTCTATAGGGACTTGTAATGCTGATGGATGAATCCAGCCCTGGGTAGATTGTAGATGGGCTTCCACTAAATATGGCTTGAGTCCCAAGTAGCACTCTTTTCCCTATGTATGGCACTACGTTTGACCAGTTCCGTGATGTACTAAATAGGTAATAGGGTGCCATTTGTAACAACGGACCATTACATTAGCATCTATGACATACATCTACTCTACTGGGATACATCAACTCAGTGTCACAGCACTCATGCTCTGTTAGTTAATAACATGGACACGCTAAAAGCTACTGCAAATTAAATTCATTAAAAGTATCAAATGTTAGTGCAATGTCCTGGGCCTTTGATAAGAGGAAGGAACAAATATTCTGTCCTTGGTTCTTTTGACTGGAGGAAGGAACGCATACAGTAACTTTTATTATCTGCATTTACAAGCCTTTCCACACTAGTCTGACAATCTCTGAGTATAATGAGCTGGCCCCGAGCAGGCCTATCCACGATATCATTCAACGTTGACAAAATGCGGAAAATCAGACCGGAACTACTTGAGACTGTAATCATCAACAACAACAACAAAAAATCTAACTGAAAGAAGCTCTTTCAGTGTTGTATTCTTAGCACTGATCAACTCTTCGGTGTTCCAGGAAAACTCGGACATTTTGTTTAGAATACATTCGGTAAAGAGGTCAATGGAACACAGACCATGAGGGACAGAACAATGACGCTGTCATTAGCTTACATTTAAAAAAAGAAAGTGAATTTTCGTCAAATTACGTCATGTTTTGTGTTCTAACATTGTGGTTACTAAAATCCGATTTTGATATATTTGTCTGTTTTCGCTGCATAACATTTAGAAAGAGTCCTTTTATGGCTTATAAACACGTTAACTGCCATTTTGTTTAATAAGGTAGCATAGCTAGCCGTCTATACTGCAAGTCGGTGGTGGTACTTGAGTCTTCTTTTAAGTGTAATGCAGTTGATTGCTAACGATGACATCAACATGTATTGGAGTTGAAATCCATACAATAATTATACTTCAATTTATTACACTACCCTCTACGCATGCCTGGAAATGTATGAAAAAAAACAGTCAGCATCGCACCCCTGATGACGTGCAAAATGGAATGTTCTCCACAGATAAAGGCAGCGTCCAGCGGGCCTTCGATCTCCAGCGCAACTTTCAGGGGTATGGGGGAATCCCACCACCAGGAGGTTAAGCTGCCCACCAGACTCATACAGAAACAGCTGCTCTTCCTGTTGTCACAACATACATCAGTGAAGAAACATTACAAGTGGGTGCTACACATTGGTTGTGTAAGAGGCGAGTTTCCCACCTTACTATGTAAAAGCACTTACTATAGGTGGAAATATAATATAATATTAATATAAATCCAATTATTGTTATTAGAAGAAGCCCATCGAGGGACAAACACTGGAAATCAGCTCCAGCTAATGTGTGATGGAGCCCATGGCCCTTTCCTCCCTCCCTGTCTCTCACCTTGATTAAGTGCAAGTGGCCACCGTAAAAGGCTGCTGTCACATCTCTCTGCAGTTCCTTGAAGGTAATAATCACCTGTAATAATCACCTGTAATAAGCGGAGGGCAGTTTTGGAAAGATTTAAGATTGGAGTATATATTTTATTTTGTCTTTATTTAACCAGATATGTCAAAACATTTGTCTTTTACAATAAAATGCTACAGTGCAGGTTAATACAACCATATGAATACACACACAGGTACACAACCAAAGGTCAAACACAATATGAATACTCACAGGTACACACACACACACAGAGTCAAAACAAAGCCATACACACCTCTGAAGGCAAAGGATTTCTCTGGACCATCTTCTGTCATGGTGTCCAGGGGGGGCGTAGCTGCAACGCTCCCTCTCCATGTGGTCGCTCAAACGGCCTGGGTGGCATCATGATCAAATTAGAAACTTCACCAGACGCACATACAAAAAAAAAGGTAGACTCAGCGATGCGAGACTTTTCTCTTACACAGTCACACAAATCAAATTGTATTTGTCACATACACGTGTTTAGCAGATGTTATTGCGGGTGTAGCGGAATACTATCTGCGCATGTGCACGTGTTCGCTTCGCGCTGCTACAGTACAACGTGGTAGCTACGGGACAAAAAAAACAGCAAAGAAGTTTAGATTCGCGCTTCAAAGCTCTTAGTTGTTGAAGAGATTCACCCACTACTGCTATTTATTTCTGAGTCTACCTTTAATAACAACCGTACAAAATGTCTGGTTAACTTTAAGATGTCAGCTGTGTTTGAAATCTCTGTTCAGCTGCCCCCCCTCTGGACTCACTGAAGTTGGCGTCTTTGGGGGGGGGGTACTTCCCCGTCACGGTCCCGGACCAAGGGTGGAACTTGGTGAACTGGTGTCCATGGAAACAGCAGTAGTGATCCGACCAGCGAAGTGCTGAGGTGGGGAGGTGGGGAGGTCTTTACCTTCTTAGTGGAGGTGTCAAAGTGGAACACGTCATGCCCTGGGGAGGAAGCAGGGATGGATTCAGGTATCAATAATATATAATAGCATTATATATACACGCTTTTATCCAAAGCCGTTTACAGTCATGTGTGGATAAATGTTTCACTTATAAATGTTTTACTTATGAGTGGTCCCAGAAATCAAATTCACTATGCTGGCATTGCAAGTGACTTACCAACTGAGCTACAGAGAACAGGTATTTACATGTATTAATTGAAAATGCTACATTGTGCACATTATTTGATTTATAGAGATATGGGACATTTATTAGCTTACCCTTGAAGAATATGACAGAGTCTCGGAGACAATCTCCCTTGGGACAGTCCACAGCAGCGTCCAGGTGGTCAGGGATACCAGGGAACACCTCAGAGATGTCCTTGGGGAAGCCCTCCACCAGGACATGGCTACGCTCGTGGTAGCTGAACACCTTGTTGTCCTAGAGTGGAGAGTGGAGAGGAATCTTTATGACCTATCAGAGGGTAAGGTTGCGCTACTACCATATTGTTTAGTACCTTGTTGTCCTAGAGTGGAGAGAGGAGGAGATGCAGGAGAGGAGAGTGGAGCTACTACCATATTGTTTAGTACCTTGTTGTTCTAGAGTGGAGAGAGGAGGAGATGCAGGAGAGGAGAGTGGAGCTACTACCATATTGTTTAGTACCTTGTTGTCCTAGAGTGGAGAGAGGAGGAGATGCAGGAGAGGAGAGTGGAGCTACTACCATATTGTTTAGTACCTTGTTGTCCTAGAGTGGAGAGAGGAGGAGATGCAGGAGAGGAGAGTGGAGCTACTACCATATTGTTTAGTACCTTGTTGTCCTAGAGTGGAGAGAGGAGGAGATGCAGGAGAGGAGAGTGGAGCTACTACCATATTGTTTAGTACCTTGTTGTCCTAGAGTAGAGAGAGGAGGCGATGCAGGAGAGGAGAGTGGAGCTACTACCATATTGTTTAGACCAATCCAGTCTTTTTAATATCTGGGTATAGATGGTGTTTCTGGACAGGATCAATGTTCAGGTTTGTGGAGGAACTGATTACATGTAATCAGTTACATGTCAAATCAAATTTTATTTGTCATATACACATGTTCAGCAGATGTTTTTGCGGGTGTAGCAAAATGCTTGTGAATGTATTTTAGGTTGGGTGAACAGAAGGACTTCCTGTATGTTAGCACAATCACACCATGAGTTGTTAATCATGAAACATACACCCCCGCCCTTCTTCCCGGAGAGATGTTATCTGATTACAACAACACAAATATGTAAATGTAATCAGTTACGTTACCAGCAAATATTACAGATACTTTTGAAAAACTAGATGATTACTTCAAGGATTACTTTTAAATTCAGAAAGGATGTTTGCCAAAAAATTATTACAACTTTCTGTTTTTAATTCAGAATTGAAAAAAAAGGTGCAAGTTTAAGTTTGTTCCAGATGAGTGAGTCTGACCACCAATCAGTGACCACTATAATGACACACCAAATGATGACTACCAATCAGAGACCACTACGATGACACATCAAATGCGTTTGATGGATCGTTTGTCTTCTTCTAAATGCCTATTACTGAAAGTAAACCAAAAGTAACTGAAAGTAATCTAATTATGTTACTGAGTTTGGATGATCCAAAAGTTACGTTACTGATTACAATGTTGTACAGGTAACTAGCAACTGTAACAAATTAGAATTTAGAAAGTAACCTACCCCCAACCCTGCCAATGTTTCAGTAGATATCCCTAGGAGTTAAAAATCTATTTTTTGATTTAAAAGACGTTGAAAAGATGTCGTTCGACACATTTTGCTCACTGGAATGGTAAAAACAGGAAGTGAAATGTTAATACCAGGAAGAAGTAGGTGTGCAGATGGTCTTCATCATTAGGCTGGTGGAGACAAAAAGCGGCGTCGATGTGACCCAGGTGATGATGCTCGTCCAGCTCCTTGTAGGAACCGTTGATCAGCTGAGAGGGACCGTGGAAGCCGGCCCACATGTGGTCACCTGGCAGAACCAAATCCACACAGTCTGTCAACTCAGATTAATAAAGATCGTACACTAGGCAACAACTTTCTATCACTGTTTTCTAGAGAGGCCTGGGATGCATCTAAACATACTGATCAATAATAGTTGTCACGTTGGCATAAAGGAGACAGATGCAGGAATGCGTAACACACACATATATATATATATATATATACTATATATATATACTGCTCAAAAAAATAAAGGGAACACTTAAACAACACATCCTAGATCTGAATGAAAGAAATAATCTTATTAAATACTTTTTTCTTTACATAGTTGAATGTGCTGACAACAAA
Organism: Salmo trutta; assembly: GCF_901001165.1. Taxonomy (NCBI): domain Eukaryota; kingdom Metazoa; phylum Chordata; class Actinopteri; order Salmoniformes; family Salmonidae; genus Salmo; species Salmo trutta. The sequence goes on from NC_042980.1 coordinate 46,581,433, forward strand.
ATCACACAAAAATAATCAATGGAAATCCAATTTATCAACCCATGGAGGTCTGGATTTGGAGTCACACTCAAAATTAAAGTGGAAAACAACACTACAGGCTGATCCAACTTTGATGTAATGTCCTTAAAACAAGTCAAAATGAGGCTCAGTAGTGTGTGTGGCCTCCACATGCCTGTATGACCTCCCTACAATGCCTGGGCATGCTCCTGATGAGGTGGCGGATGGTCTCCTGAGGGATCTCCTCCCAGACCTGGACTAAAGCATCCGCCAACCCCTGGACAGTCTGTGGTGCAACGTGGCGTTGGTGGATGGAGCGAGACATGATGTCCCAGATGTGCTCAATTGGATTCAGGTCTGGGGAACGGGCAGGCCAGTCCATAGCATCAATGCCTTCCTCTTGCAGGAACTGCTGACACACTCCAGCCACATGAGGTCTAGCATTGTCTTGCATTAGGAGGAACCCAGGGCCAACCGCACCAGCATATGGTCTCACAAGGGGTCTGAGGATCTCATCTCGGTACGTAATGGCAGTCAGGCTACCTCTGGCGAGCACATGGAGGGCTGTGCGGCCCCCCAAAGAAATGCCACCACACACCATGACTGACCCACCGCCAAACCGGTCATGCTGGAGGATGTTGCAGGCAGCAGAACGTTCTCCACGGTGTCTCCAGACTCTGTCACGTCTGTCACGTGCTCAGTGTGAACCTGCTTTCATCTGTGAAGAGCACAGGGCGCCAGTGGCGAATTTACCAATCTTGGTGTTCTCTGGCAAATGCCAAACGTCCTGCACGGTGTTAGGCTGTAAGCACAACCCCCAGCTGTGGACGTCGGGCCCTCATACCACCCTCATGGTGTCTGTTTCTGACCATTTGAGCAGGCACATGCACATTTGTGGCCTGCTGGAGGTCATTTAGCAGGGCTCTGGCAGTGCTTCTCCTGCTCCTCCTTGCACAAAGGCGGAGGTAGCGGTCCTGCTGCTGGGTTGTTACCCTCCTACGGCCTACTCCACGTCTCCTGATGTACTGGCCTGTCTCCTGGTAGCGCCTCCATGCTCTGGACACTACGCTGACAGACACAGTAAACCTTCTTGCCACAGCTCGCATTGATGTGCCATCCTGGATGAGCTGCACTACCTGAGCCACTTGTGTGGGTTGTAGACTCCGTCTCATGCTACCACTAGAGTGAAAGCACCGCCAGCATTCAAAAATGACCAAAACATCAGCCAGGAAGCATAGGAACTGAGAAGTGATCTGTGGTCCCCACCTGCAGAACCACTCCTTTATTGGGGGTGTCTTGCTAATTGCCTATAAATTCCACCTGTTGTCTATTCCATTTGCACAACAGCATGTGAAATTTATTGTCAATCAGTGTTGCTTCCTAAGTGGACAGTTTGATTTCACAGAAGTGTGATTGACTTAGAGTTACGTTGTGTTGTTTAAGTGTTCCCTTTATTTTTTTGAGCAGTGTATATTTTAATTAAGCCCAAATTACAGCGTGCCGTGTAAAAGGCACGGGGACGAAGACCAAACAAACACGTAACAAAACACAGGGTAGAAACCCCCAAAAAAGAGTGAGGAGTACCTCGAATAAATAACACACGTGCACAATGATTAACATACAGGACGAGACCCGTAATCACCTGGCAATACACAAGGGCACAAAAGCCAAAAAAACACAGCACAGGTACTCACACACACCAACGGACATTGTAACAATAATGGAACAGCCCAATGGAAACCAAAGGGCACACTTATACAAGTACTAATCCGTGGGGAATAGGGGACAGGTGAGCGTAATGAAAGTTCCGGAGGGATCTGTGACCATAGTTGTAGTAATACTGATTAATAATAGATAATAGTCGAATTATGAGTCATCAATACTGAGAGACAGATGGGGTTCATGGCTGTTGTGAATATGAAGGTGATTGCATTGGTTGAGATAATTGATTGATTTTTATTTGAAAGTTTAAAAAAATTCAGTACATATACACACACACACACACAATACATACATGTCAAGGATATCACAATAATCCCGTTTCCATCCACAGTTTTTATGCAAGTAAAGTCATATCATATAAAACATAAAAATCACAACAGCTGTGATGGAAACAGGAAGTTTCAGTACAATTTTATAAATGCCGACAGATCGTTTATTCATTTGACACGGTGGGATCTTTTTGTGTCTGTAAAATTAATTATGCGAGAAATGGCGGCGGAAACGCCTTTATGCACAAATATTGATATCACATCATGTCAATAATGTTTGTACCATGTTTTGTGCTGCTGCCATGTTGTTGCCATGTTGTGTTGCTGCCATGTTGTTGCCATGTTGTGTTGCTACCATGTTGTTGTCATGTTGTGTTGCTACCATGTTGTTGTCATGTTGTGTTTCTACCATGTTGTTGTCATGTGTTGCTACCATGTTGTGTTGCTACCATGTTGTGTTTCTACCATGCTGTGTTGTCATGTGTTGCTATCATGTTGTGTTGCTACCATGTTGTGTTGCTACCATGTTGTGTTTCTACCATGCTGTGTTGTCATGTGTTTCTACCATGTTGTGTTCCTACCATGTTGTGATGCTACCATGTTGTGTTTCTACCATGCTGTGTTGTCATCGGTTGCTACCATGTTGTGTTGCTACCATGTTGTGTTTCTACCATGTTGTTGCCATGTTGTGTTGCTACCATGTTGTTGTCATGTTGTGTTGCTATCATGTTGTTGTCATGTGTTGCTGTTTTGCTATGTTGTTGTTTTAGGTCACTCTTTATGTTGTGTTGAGTTGTCTGTCTTGTCGTGATGTGTGTTTTGTCCTATATTTTTATTTTATTTATTTTTAATCGCAGCCCCCGTCCCCGCAGGAGGCCTTTTTCCTTTTGGTAGAGCGTCATTGTAAATAAGAATTTGTCCTTAACTGACTTGTCTAATTAAATTATGTGACAACATGGTGTGTGGTCCTCGAACTACGACTTGGGAAACCACACAGTTAATTAGGCTACTGACAAAATAAATTATAGAACTTCACAGGGTCATGAAAGTGCACGGTAAACTTTATGCTCTTTTCCAATAAATATAAAAGGGTCTAATTATCCACAATAATCTCATCGTTTAGACTAGCCTAACAGCACTGTATCTGCTAGCTGTTGCCTAGAGTGCACGTGCCAAGACCAGGAACATTTGCTATTTAACTTAACAGTTTTTGTGACAAATCTAAATCGTTAGAGTTGAAAATGAGATGGAAACACATTGAACTTTCGATTTTTATTCGGTACATAAAAACATAAGCGAAAAAGTACATTTTGTGTGCACTACATCATCACGCACTGATTTTAAATCTGCTACAAATCCGTTTGGTGGAAACGCACGACTGCTGGGAAAATACTTATATTTTATTTTTTGCGGACTTTTTGAATATTCACATGAAAATCTGTCACCAATTGGATGGAAACCTTGCTACTTATTTAAATTGTGGTGCGTAATGCAATGTTTCAGTTAGTTACCCTTGAAGAAGTAGGTGATTCTCTTGGCGTCCGGGGTGATCACATCAAACTCAATCTCTTCACAACGGTCCATCTGGGCTCCATGGTGATCTGGTCCAGGTAGAGTTGCAAAAGGAGGGTGTATTACTGGACACATTCAAAGTGTCACACCCTGATCTGTTTCATCTGTCTTTGTGACTGTCTCCACCCTCGCCCATCTTCCCCATTATCCCCTGTGTATTTTTTTTACCTGTGTTGTTTGTTTATCTGTTGCCAGTTTGTCTTGTTTGTCATGACAACCAGCGTTTTTGTTCTCAGCTCCTGCTTTTCCCCAGTCTCTTCTTTATCTCGCCCTCCTGGTTTTGACCCTTGCCTTGCCTGTCCTGACTCTGAGCCCGCCTGCCTGACCACCCTGCCTGAGCCTGCCTGCCGACCTGTACCTTTGCTCCACCTCTGGATTGCTGACCTCTGCCTACCCTGACCCTGAGCCTGCCTGCCATCCAGTACCATTGCCCCACCTCTGGGTTACTGACCCCTGCCTGCCTTAACCTGTCTATTGCCTGCCCCTGTTGGAATATTAAACTATTGTAAATTTGACGAGTCTGCATCTGTGTCTTACCTCGATTCCTGATCCAAAGGGTGGGTATATTACTGGAAACTTTCAAAAGTTGACCAGTAAACTACCAGAATTTTGGTAACTTTTCAGTTTATTTGGAATTATATAAAATTACATAGTGGCCTTTTTGGGTACTTCAGATTAATAAGCATAATTGTATTTTTTTCACACTAAAAATCTGGTGTTTCTATGTCAAACAGTTTTGTTATATTTCAGTCTTCTGCGATGTATATAAAGTGTAATATTGGGATGCAAACTCAACATTTGATAAATATCTATATCTGACATGGTACAGGTGTCATCTTTCTTCTTTAAGCCCATAACCATGTGTGTGAGGTATATCATTTTGTTTCAAAGTAGATTTGTTTGAGACTACCCAGAATCCCTCTGTGTGACCCTGATTTAGCTCACTGCAGTAAGAGGTTAATTGAAAACAATGCCATTGTTGATTGGATGCTTTTTTTCATTAATTAGGCTATCTACTAAAAACTCATGGACAATATGGACACATATAAAAAAAAGGAATAAAATGTATATGAATAAATATTTCAAAAGTTATTCAAGTATAAATTACCATTAGCTTTGCAACTCTAGGTCCAACTAATGTTGTTCCATCGGATTGGAAAAAACTCATACGCCTAAACGGTATGGAATAAATTGACTTGGTAGTTTGTGTGACTAGATAGTTTGTGTGTATGCATTGATATGTAGGCTACGTGTGCCTTTTTAAAAATGTATGTAATTCTGTCCTTGAGCTGTTCTTCTCTAATGATGTTCTGTATTATGTCATTCTGTATTATGTGTCATGTTGTGTTGTAGACCCCAGGAAGAGTAGCTGCTGCTTTAGAAACAGATAATGGGGATCCTAATAAAATACCTAATATTGCATCATTGTGAGAAAATGAATTAAAAACTTTACTATGTTATTGCAATCATGGGAATCTGTGTTCATCTGGCTCTCACAACGTGCTGTTTTAACTCCCCCCCCCCCCCCCCCCCCCCCGTTATGTGCCTCTGCTGTTCTCACAGTGTGCTGTTTTAACTCCCCCCCCCCCATTATGTGCCTCTGCTGTGTGGAGATGGACGGTGCAATATGGCCGTAGTGGGCCTTTTATGTTTTAACATACATACATACATACATACATACATACATTACATACATTACATACATTACTTACATACATTACATACATTACATACATTACATATATACATACAAATCTTCTCAATTGATAATCCCTTATCTCAGATTCAGGTCACTTTCAGATCCTTATACACACTACATGTAGCTCAGTTGGTAGAGCATGGTGTTTGCAACGCCAGGGTTGTGGGTTCGATTCCCACGGGGGGGCTGGCACAGAAGAAAAAAAATTGTATGAAATGTATGCATTCACTACTGTAAGTCGCTCTGGATAAGAGTGTCTGCTAAATGACTAAAAATGTTTAAAAAAAAAAAAAAAAAAACATGACAATCTCCAACATCTCATTCCAAAATCATGAGCATTAATATGGACTTGGTCCCCCTTTGCTGTTATAACAGCCTCCACTCTTCTGGGACAGATTCATCACTCCAGAGAATGCGTTCCCAGTGCTCCAGAGTCTAATGGTGGTGAGCTTTACACCAGTCCAGCCGACGCTTTGCATTGCGCATGGTGATCTTAGGCTTGTGTTGCGGCTGTTTGGCCATGGAAACCCATTTCATGAAGCTCCCAAAGAACAGTTATTGTGCTGACCTTGCTTCCAGAGGCAGTTTGGAACTCGGGTTGTGGGTGTTGCAACTGAGGACAGACGATTGTTACGCGCTATGCGCTTCAACACTCAGCGGTCATGTTCTGTGAGCTTGTGTGGCCTACCACTTTGCGGCTGAGCAGTTGTTGCTCCTAAACCTTCTACTTTTTAATAACAGCACTTTCGGGTTGACCGGAGCAACTCTAGCAGGGCAGACATTTTCAGCTTCCAGAAATAGTGTATATATTCTTGCGACATGGGGCCATGCATTATCATGCTGTTCACAACGTTGAGATCAGCAAACCTCTCACCCACACGAAGCCATACACGTGGTCTGTGGTTGTGAGACCGATTGGACGTACTGCCAAATTCTCTAAAACGAAGCTGTAATCAGCTTATGGTGGAGAAATGAACATTTAAATTCTCTGGCAACAGCTTTGGTGTACATTCCTGCAGTCAGCATGGCAATTGCACTCTCCCTCAAAACTTGAGATATTAGTGGCATTGTATTGTGTGACAAAACTGCACATTATCGAGAGGCCTTTTATTGTCCCCAGCACAAGATGCACCTGTGTAATGATCATGCTGTTTAAATCAGATTCTTGATAAAAAGGAGACACACTCACTAACAGGGACCTACAACAAAATTAGAGAGAGATAAGCTTTCTTATTTGAATTGCGTGCCTTTAGAGGCCACGCAATTCAATATTCATCTCTAAAACAAAAGCAATTTAGGTCAAAGGAGTCCATATTAACAAAGGAAATAGAAGGTCTAACAGAACAGATAGACAGCAATAAAAACTGTACCACAGAGGCACAGAATAAATTAGAGAAAAAACTAAAAGCAATGGATGAACTTATTCAACAAAGATCAAGTGTAGTAAACTCTATTAAATTCAGCAAACTTAACATGTGTAAATATGTATATGAACATAACAAGATTCAACAACTGAGACATAAAATGAACAAGTTCCACAGACATGTGACTAACAGAAATGGAATAATGTGTCCCTGAACAAAGGGGGGGGTCAAAATCAAAAGTAACAGTCAGTATCTGGTGTGGCCACCAGCTGCATTAAGTACTGAAGTACATCTCCTCCTCATGGACTGCACCAGATTTGCCAGTTCTTGCTGTGAGATGTTACCCCACTCTTCCACCAAGGCACCTGCAAGTTCACGGACATTTCTGGGAGGAATGGCCCTAGCCCTCACCCTCCGATCCAACAGGTCCCAGACGTGCTCAATGGGATAGAGATCCGGGCTCTTCGCTGGCCATGGCAGAACACTGACATTCCTGTCTTGCAGGAAATCACTCACAGAACGAGCAGTATGGCTGGTGGCATTGTCATGCCTGAGGGTCATGTCAGGATGAGCCTGCAGGAAGGTTACCACATGAGGGAGGAGGATGTTTTCCCTGTAACGCACAGAATTGAGATTGCCTGCAATGACACCAAGCTCAGTCCGATGATGCTGTGACACACCGCCCCAGACCATGATGGACCCTCCACCTCCAAATCGATCCCGCTCCAGAGTACAGGCCTCGGTGTAACGCTCATTCCTTCGACGATAAACGCGAATCCAACCACCACTCTGGTGAGATAAAACCGCGACTCGTCAGTGAAGAGCACTTTTTGTCAGTCCTGATTGGTCCACCAACGGTGGGTTTGTGCCTATAGGCGACGTTGAGGCCGGTGATGTCTGGTGAGGACCTGCCTTACAACAGGCCTACAAGCCCTCAGTTCAGCCTCTCTCAGCCTGTTGCGGACAGTCTGAGCACTGATGGAGGGATTATGCGTTTCTTGTGTAACTCGGGCAGTTGTTGATGCCATCCTGTACCTGTCCCGCAGGTGTGATGTTAGGATGTACCGATCCTGTGCAGGTGTTACACGTGGTCTGCCACTGCGAGGATGATCAGCTGTCCGTCCTGTCTCCCTGTAGCACTATCTTAGGCGTCTCACAGTACGGATATTGCAATTTATTGCCCTGGCCACAGTCCTCATGCCTCCTTGCAGCATGCCTAAGGCACGTTCACACAGATGAGCGGGGACCCTGGGAATCTTTCTTCTGTTGTTTTTCACAGTCAGTAGAAAGGCCACTTTAGTGTCCTAAGTTTTCATAACTGACCTTTATTGCCTACCGTCTGTATGCTGTTAGTGTCTTAATGACCGTTCCACAGGTGCATTAGGTTCATTAACTGTGTATGCTTCATTGAACAAGCATGGGAAACAGTGTTTAAACCCTTTACAATGAAGATCTGTGAAGTTATTTGGATTTTTAAGAATTATCTTTGAAAAACAGGGTCCTGAAAAAGGGCCGTTTTTTTTATCCGGAATATATATATGTCACGGTTGTCGTTGGGAAAGGAGGACCAAAATGCAGCAGGTATGTGTATGCTCATCTTGACGTTTAATAAATTCAAAATGAACACCAAAATAACAAAAGATCAACAAAAACAGTCTGACAAGGCTAAACACAGAACAATCTCCCACAAATGACAAACACACCCTAATATATGGGACTCTCAATCAAAGGCAAATAGACAACACCTGCCTTCAACTGAGAGTCCCAACCCCAATTAACCAAACATAGAAACAGACTCACTAGACTAAACATAGAATACATGAATATCAGACAGTGCCCAACAAACCCCGGAATACTTATATCAAATGCCCTTCTAGACAAACACCATCCTGAACCACATAAAACAAATACCCTCTGCCACGTCCTGACCAAACTACAATAACAATTAACCCTTATACTGGCCAGGACGTGACAATATAGTACTTGCGTAATATTCCTTCATGTTATTTACCTTTATGATCACGACATAACAAAAGCTGTTTTGTCGAGATGACAAAATAAACTCTATGAATGGAAGTGGAAGTCTTGATGATATCTTGATCAACATTTCTATTGATTGTACATTCCATACTAACATCATGTTTTATAAATAATTTATACGTTTAAAAGTCATATTTATGGATAATATAAAAATGTACCGAGTGGGTGAACTCCATTGCTGACGGGCTGATCAGATACAATATCAGCCACAGAGCTTGATTAGATTCAATAGCAACCTCAGAGGTTTATAAATCAGGATTCTGCCTTGTAAACTGTTTCATAAGTAAAGCTCCTTGAAGGAAGATTATCAGTCATTGTATTATGTACAGTTACTTTGGAAAGTATTCAGACCCCTTGACTTTTTTCCACGTTATGTTAAAGCCTTATTCTAAAATGGATTAAATAAAATAAAAATCCTCAGCAATCTACACACAATACCCCATGATGACGAAGTCAAAAAAGGTTTAGACATTTGCAAATGTTTTAAAAATAAAAAACAGACATACATTATTTACATATTTACAAAGTATTCAGATCCTTTGCTATGAGATTCGAAATTGAGCTCAGGTGCCTCCAGTTTCCAATGATCATCCTTGAGATGTTTCTACAACTTCATTGGAGTCCATCTGTGGTAAATTCAATTGATTGGACATGACTTGGAAATGCACAAACCTGTCTATATAAGGTCCTACAGTTGACAGTGCAAAAACCAAACCATAAGTTCAAAGGAATTGCCCGTAGAGCTCCGAGACAGCATTTTGTTGAGGCAAAGATCTGGGGAAGGGTACCAAAACAATTCTGCAGCATTGACGGTCCCCAAGAACATACTGGCCTCCATCATTCTTAAATGGAATAAGTTTGGAACCACCAAGACTCTTCCTAGAGCTGGCCGCCTGGCCAAACTGAGCAATCAGGGGAGAAGGGACTTGTTCAGGGAGGTGACCAAGAACCCAATGGTCACTCTGACAGAGCTCTAGAGTTCCTCCATGGAGGAAGGAGAATCTCTGTGGAGATGGGAGAACCTTCCAGAAGGACTTCAATCTCTGCAGCACTCCCCCAATTAGGCCTTTATGGTAGAGTGGCCAGACGAAAGACACTCCTCAGTAAAAGACACATGTCAACCCACTTGGAGTTTGCCAAAGGGCACCTAAAGACTCTCAGACCATGAGAAACAAGATTCTCTGGTCTGATGAAACCAAGATTGAACTCTATGGCCTGAATGCCAAGCACCACATCTGGAGGGAACCTGGCACCATCCCTACAGTGAAGCATGGTGGTGGTGGCATCATGCTGTGGGGATGTTTTTCAGCGGCATGGACTGGGAGACTAGCGTTCCGGGATTCATCTGATGGCATTAAGGAGTACACCACATCAGTCATTGACTTCATCAATAAGTGCATCGATGACGTCGTTCCCACAGTGACTGTACGTACGTACCCCAACCAGAAGCCATGGATTACAGGCAACATCCGTCACTGAGCTAAAAGCTAGAACTGCCGCTTTCAAGGAGCGGGACTCTATCCCGGAAGCTTATAAGAAATCCCGCTATGCCCTCCGACGAACCATCAAACAGGCAAAGCGTCAATACAGGACTAAGATCGAATCGTACTACAGCGGCTCTTATGCTCATCAGATGTGGCAGGGCTTGCAAACCATTACAGACCTCAAAGGGAAGCACAGCCGAGAGCTGCCCAGTGACACGAGCCTACCAGACGAGCTAAACTACTTCTATGCTCGCTTCGAGGCAAATAACACTGAAACGTGCATGAGACCACCAGCTGTTCCGGAAGACTGTGTGATCACGCTCTCCGCAGCCGATGTGAGCAAGACCTTTAAACAGGTCAACAGACAGGTTACCAGGACGTGTACTGCGAGCATGCGCTGACCAAATGGCAAGTGTCTTCACTGACATTTTCAACCTCTCCCTGTCCGAGTCACCCTAGTCATAGACTGTTCTCTCTGCTACTGCCCGGAAAGCGGTACCAGAGCGCCATGTCTAGGACCAAAAGGCTCCTTAGCAGCTTCTACCCCTTAGCCATAAGACTGCTGAACAATTAACCAAATGGCCACCCGGACTATTTACAATGACCCCGACCCCCCCATTTGTTTTTACACTGTTGCTACTTGCTATTTATTATTTATGCATAGTCACTTCACCCCTACCCCTTTATTTGGTAAGCATGTTCTTAACTCTATTTCTTTAACTGCATTGTTGGATAAGGGCTTGTAAGTAAGCATTTCACGGTAAGGTCTACACCTGCACATGTCTCATCTTTCCATAGAGGGGTCATAACAGTTATAACACTACAGAAGATTTTGTGAGAAGACTGATTTTCGGGATGTCTAATGGTCAGACGTTAATGTTTGTCAGACCATGAGACATGCTAAAAAAAAAAAACATCTCACAAAAACGTCTGTAGCATCCGAAAGTGTTTTGCCCTGAAATTATTCTGACCACTCTATGGAAAGGAGACTCTCATGAAAAAGACTCTCTACAAGACTCTCTACAACCCCCACAAGTGTGACGGGACTCATCTGAAAGTATGGAGGTTGTTTTGTGCCAACAATAATAAGGGGTTAAATATGTGTCCAAAAAAACTAAAATATTTCCTGAGCTTTCTTACATCTTCTAGATATAGGGACAGACACTTCAAAACCTTATTTCTTATGATGTATTTTTTGTCTTATTTTGCCATTTATGAATGTGTTATTCAATGCGTTTCTATGGGCTATAGTAGTAAAGGCCAAACTCAATATTTTATCAAATAATAGTTCATTTAAATGTTTCTGTATCTTTTTTCACATCTGTCCCTAAGCAGTTTGAAAATCTATGTTGGCTTTGGTATTAATATCCAGCTAACGTGAGTGGGAATTTAAATCGCCCTGCTCCCTTGGCTTTCCCCATGTTCTCCTGACAAACTGTCTGACTTGCTATCTAAAAAAATGATCACTCTGAACTATTGATAACGGACCGTCTTAGTCTGAATTGTACTGAAAGATATTTGTGCTGAGCTAAATTTCACCCAGCTGATAACCAAGCCTACACAGTCAAATCCACAAGACCCAGTGAAATCTATCCTGATTGATCTTATTCTGACAAAATACACCAGCGAAATATGCTGCCAGTGGTGTTTTGTCTCTGGATATTAGTGACCATTGCTCAGTTGATTGTTCTTTCACTGCATTGTTCTTACATTGCACTTGATGCGGTATAACCTTCGAACCAGGTCATAACATAGAAATAAACTAATTGAAAATGACAGGTTGCCTTCAAAAATCAAATCAATCTGCCATTCTGCACTTGAGCAAGGCGGTAAACCCCCAACAACAACTGCTCCCGGGCGCCGAAGACGTGGATATCGATTAAGGCAGACCCCCCGCACTTCTCTGATTCAGAGGGGTTGGGTTAAACGTGGAAGACACATTTCAGTTGAATACATTCAGTTGTACAACTGACTAGGTATCTCCTTCCCTTTCCCTTCCCCAAACTCACCTTTCACAACGACTTCAAGGTTCCTGAAAAGACAAGATGAAATGCAGACCTTGTCATCTCAGCCGTGTACAGTTTATCCAGATAGAAAACATGTTTATATAACCAGGCCTTGAGAAAGAACAAAACCTGTGTGACCAGCAAACTGTCCTCTGTGTTATTGACATCCCACTGTAGTGTGACCAGCCTACTGTCCTCTGTGTTATTGACATCCCACTGTAGTGTGACCAGCAAACTGTCCTCTGTGTTATTGACATCCCGCTGTATTGTGACCAGCCTACTGTCCTCTGTGTTGACATCCCACTGCAGTGTGACCAGCCAACTGTCCTCTGTGTTATTGACATCCCACTGCAGTGTGACAAGACTAATGTCCTCTGTGTTATTGACATCCCACTGTAGTAAGATCAGATCACTGTCCTCTGTGTTATTGACATCCCACTGCAGTGTGACAAGAGTACTGTCCTCTGTGTTATTGACATCCCACTGCAGTGTGACAAGAGTACTGTCCTCTGTGTTATTGACATCCCACTGTACAAACTAATCTGAAACCATGTGTCTGGGAGAGCAGTCCCATGATGAGAGAGAGAGAGAGAGAGAGAGAGAGAGAGCTAGAAAGAGAGCTAGAGAGAGAGAGAGAGAGAGAGCTAGAGAGAGAGAGAGAGAGAGAGCTAGAGAGAGAGAGAGCTAGACAGAGAGAGAGCGAGAGCTAGAGAGAGAGAGAGCGAGACAGAGAGAGAGAGAGCTAGAGAGAGAGAGAGCGAGACAGAGAGAGAGAGAGAGCTAGAGAGAGAGAGAGCTAGACAGAGAGAGAGCGAGAGCTAGAGAGAGAGAGAGCGAGACAGAGAGAGAGAGAGAGCTAGAGAGAGAGAGAGCGAGACAGAGAGAGAGAGAGAGCTAGAGAGAGAGAGAGCTAGACAGAGAGAGAGCGAGAGCTAGCTAAAGAGAGCAGTCGTCTGAGTCCAAGAGAAAGTTCTGGAGAGAGCACAGTGTAAAGTTGCCTGGGCTGCAGCTGGACCTTTATACCGGAGATGGGGTTGGGGGGGTATTGTGGTGGGCGGTTGTCGGCAGTCGGTGAGCTGAGGGGTTGGGTGTAATGGTTAATGATTGACATGAGGGTAAAGTGGGTCAGGGATCATATAACATTTTTAGGATGAGAGAGATCTGTTTTCTGAGCAATTGAGAAATGCAGTGTTAAGGGATAAAGTCATATCATCATTAAAAAGGAAAAAAGTGCAGCATAAACCCAAAGCTAAAATCTTGCATAATTTTGTCAGCCGCTCAATATTTACGAAGTCTGTCCTCGAGACATTGTTAAAGGGCTAAACCTAACTTTTTTTTTTTAAGTGCTTGATTGTTCCAGTCTGGCTGATACCAAACTCAAAGTCCTCCTGACTTCAAAGTCTGGAAAGGCTGTTTTGTTGTTGTCGGCACGATGCGTTGATGATGAACGGGGGGATAACTCGTCAACAGCAAAACAGTTCCTCCGCCGAGAAGATGAGAGAATTATCAATAGTCAAATTTTAGGTAAATTCCTTAAATCAAATTAAGAGCAGAATTTCAAATTCATAGAGTCTGGACACACTGATTACCTGAACGGTATTATACACTACCGGTAAAAGGTTTTATAACATCTATTCATTTCAGGGTTTTTCTTAATTTTTTACAATTTTCTACATTGTAGAATAATAGTGAAGACATCAAAAACGACGAAATAACACATATAGAATCATCTAGTAACCAAAACAAAAGTGTTAAACAAATCAAAATATATTTTATATTTGAGATTCTTCAAATAGCAAATAGTTACCTTTTTCCACCTCAAAGTTCATGCCTTCAACCCTGCTCTTGCAACTGTACAGGTTGGCCATGACCATTAATACATTTACGTCATTTAGCAGACGCTCTTATCAAGAGCGACTTACAGTAGTGAATGCATACATTTCATACCATTTCATGCATTTTTTTTTTTGTACTGGCCCCCCGTGGGAATCAAACCCACAACCCTGGCGTTGCACACACCATGCGCTACCAACTGAGCCACAGGGAAGACTGTAAATTGGCATGCAGTACATGGTCCTAATCTCCTTCATATTTACATGACCTGGAGCTTAGGTTCAAACCAGAGCAACTTGTCAGTCATGGTCTTTCAGAACCTCTGTTGTTTTCACGTGTCCGTTTTCAAAAGGATAAAAAAGCTGAGAACATCAACAACTTCATAGCTTAGAACACTAGAACAAAATGGAAGAAAATGAAAACGTTATCTACAATAACCAATATCACTCCCTAAAAAACACAACTCAACTGGAACAATCCTTGGATAGCTTTTCTAGAATTAGAATAGGCCTACATGGAAAACTAAAGGCAGAGATCCCGTTAATGACGTGTTTATAGGAAATACTATTGTTTCCATGACAGAATTTAAAAAGCATTTTTAGACTGACGAATGTAGACATTTTCAAACACAGTGCCTTCAGAAGGCATTATTCACACCCCCTTGACCTTTTCCACAGTGTTGTGTTACAGACTGAATTTAAAAGGGATTCAACTGAGATTTTGTGTCCCTGGCCTACACACAATACTGTCAAAGTGGAATTATGGTTTTTTCACATTTTTCTAATTAGTCAAAAAAATGAAAAGATGAAATGTCTTGAGTATTCAACCCCTTTGTTATGGTAAGGAGCCTAAATATGTACAGGAGTAAAAAATGTGCTTAACATGTCCCATAATAACTTGCATGGACTCACTCTGTGTTAAATAATAGTGTTTAACATACAATTATCTGTAAGGTCCCTCAGTCGAGCAGTGGATTTAAAACACAGATTCAAACAGAAAGACCAGGGAGGTTTTCCAATGCCTCGCCACTAAGAGCACCTATTGGTAGATGGGTAAAAAAAAAAGCAGACATTGAATATCCCTTTGAGCATGGTGAAGTTATTAATTACACTATGCATGGTGTATCAATACACCAAGTCACTACAAAGATACAGGCATCCTTCCTAACTCAGTTGCTGGAGAGGAAGGAAACCACTCAGAGATTTTCACCATGAGGCCAAAGGTGACTGTAAAAAAGTTACAGATGGCTATGATAGGAGAAAACTGAGGATGAATCAACAACATCGTACAGTCGTGGCCAAAAGTTTTGAGAATGACACAAATATTAATTTCCACAAAGTTTGCTGCTTCAGTGTCTTTAGATATTTTTGTCAGATGTTACTATGGAATACTAAAGTATAATTACAAGCATTTCATAAGTGTCAAAGGCTTTTATTGACAATTACATGAAGTTGATGCAAAGAGTCAATATTTGCAGTGCTGACCCTTCTTTCTCTGCAATCTGCCCTGGCATGCTGTCAATTAACTTCTGGGCCACATCCTGACTAATGGCAGCCCATTCTTGCATAATCAATGCTTGGAGTTTGTCAGAATTTGTGGGGTTTTGTTTGTCCACCCACCTCTTGAGGATTGACCACAAGTTCTCAATGGGATTAAGGTTTGGGGAGTTTCCTGGCCATGGACCCAAAATATTGATGTTTTGTTCCCCGGGCCACTTAGTTATCACTTTTGCCTTATGGCAAGATGCTCCATCATGCTGGAAAAGGCATTGTTCGTCACCAAACTGTTCCTGGATGGTTGGGAGAAGTTGCTCTCGGTCCTGGCGCTTGCTGGACTTTCTTGGGCGCCCTGAAGCCTTCTGCAGAAATGCAGTGGAAATGTTTTTGGGGGATTCAGTTCATTTGCATGCCAAAGAGGGACTTTGAAATGAATTGCAATTCATCTGATCACTCTTCATAACATTCTGGAGTATATGCAAATTGCCATCATACAAACTGAGGCAGCAAACTTTGTGAAAATTGATATTGTGTCATTCTCAAAACTTTTGGCCACGACTGTAGTTACTCCACAATACTAACCTAATTGACAGAGGGAAAAGAAGGAATCTTGTACAGAGTTAAAATATTCCAAAACATGCATCCTGTTGGCAACAATACACTAAAATACAACTGAAAAGAAATTTGTCCTGAATACAAAGTGTTATGTTTGGGGCAAATCCAACAACATCACAACAGATCACTCTTCATATGTTCAAGCATGGTGGTGGCTGCATCATGTTATGGGTATGCTTGTCATCGGCAAGGACGTTTGTTTTTTGGATAAAATAAAATGGAATAGAGCTAAGCACTGACATAATCCTAGAGGAAAACCTTGATCAGTCTGCTTTCCAACAGACACTGGGAGACAAATTCACCTTTCAGCAGGACAATAACCTAAAACACAAGGCCAAATATACACTGGAGTTGCTTTCCAAGACAACATAGAATTTTCCTGAGTGGCCTAGTTACGGTTTTGACTTAAATCTGCTTGAACATCTATGGCAAGACTTGAAAAAGGCTGTCTAGCAATGATGAACAACCAACTTGGCAGAGTCTGAAACATTTTGAAAAGAATAATGTGCAAATATTGTACTATCTAGGTGTGCAAAGCTCTTAAGAGACGTACCCAGAAAGCCTCACAGCTGTAAGAGCTGCTTCTACAAAGTATTTTCTCAACGGTGTGAATATTATGTAAATGAGATATTTCTGTATTACATTTTCAAAACATTGCAAACATTTCTAAAATCATGTTTACACTTTGTCACTATGGGTTATTATGTGTAGATGGGTGAGAAAACATATATTTAAACAATTTTGAATTCAGGCTGTAACAACAAAATGTGGAATAAGTCAAGGGGTATGAATACTTTCTGCAACCTAAAAGTTTTATACCACAAAATTTCAACCTGAAAGCTTTTGGACAGTATAGAAATATTGAGGGAATCCTATATGGGTCAGAAAAATATACTCATATGTTAGATATAGAAAACCTTTCAGAGAGCCTATCCAACTGACAACCTCTAAGAAAAAAACTAACTATTGGAACCAAGATTTAAAAAATAACTGATATTGGCACAAGATAGAGGTAGTGTTGGAACATAACCAACTAAATTACAGTTAACAAAAATGTACACTTAATCCAGTATAAACTCATATATAGAATGTATTATACAAGAGACAAAATTCACAAATTCTACAGCACAACAGAATCATGTTGACAATGAGTTAATAATTCATGCCTTCTGCAAGTGCTATAAAGCTGGCTGTCAGAAGTTTAACAATGTAAGTTTACTTGTAATCCGTCTATCTGCATATTTCAAGACAAGGCATATGGGGTGAAAGGCACTGGAGCGACGAACCGTCCTTGCTGTCTCTGCCTGGCCGGTTTCCCCTCTCTCCACTGGGATTCTCTTCCTCTAACCCTATTACGGGGGCTGAGTCACTGGCTTACTGGTGCTCTTCCATGCTGTCCCTAGGAGGGGTGCTTCACTTGAGTGGGTTGAGTCACTGACGTGATCTTCCTGTCCGGGTTGGCGCCCCCCTCGGGTTCGTGCCGTGGGGGAAATCTTCGTGGGCTATACTCAGCCTTGTCTCAGGGTAGTAAGTTGGTGATTGAAGATATCCCTCTAGTGGTGTTGGGGCTGTGATTCGGCAAAGTGGGTGGGGTTATATCCTGCCTGTTTGGTCCTGTCCGGGGGTATCACAGGGTCTCCTGACCCCTCCAGTATTTATGCTGCAATGGTTTGTGTCGGGGGGCTAGGCTCAGTCTGTTATTTCTGGAGTATTTCTCCTGTCTTATTCGGTGTGATTTTAATCTCTCTCTCTCTCTCTCTCTCTCTCTCTCTCTCTCTCTCTCTCTCTCTCTCTCTCTCTCTCTCGCTCTCTCTCTCCATCCCACCTGTTCATGCTACTGCGCCAGTTTCAACTGTTCTGCTTGCGGCTATGGAACCCTGACCTGTTCATCAGACCTGCTACCTTGTCCCGGACCTGCTGTTTTGGACTCTCTCTACCGCACCTGCTGTCTCTAACTCTGAATGATCGGCTATGAAAAGCCAATTGACATTTACTCCTGAGGTGCTGACCTGTTGCACCCTCTACACCCACTGTGATTATTATTATCTGACCCTGCTGGTCATCTATGAACATTTGAACATCTTGGCCATGTTCTGTTATAATCTCAACCCGGCACAGCCAGAAGAGGACTGGTTCCTCTCTATGGTTTCTTCCTAGGTTCCAACCTTTCTAGGGAGTTTTTTCTAGCCACCGTGCTTCTACATCTGCATTGCTTGCTGTTCGGGGTTTTAGGCTGGATTTCAGTACAGCACTTTGAGACATCGGCTGATGTAAAAAAAGGGCTTTATAATTAAATTTGATTGATTGATAGTGAGATACCCAATGGGTATCTTTGACACTTAAATTGAATAAGATATTACTTAAATACTGGAAGTCAAATAATACTCCAACGTTAAGAGAATGGAAAAATCAAATGCTTGAATTTAATATTGAAAAAGACAGACAGACAGAATGCATGTACATTTTGAGTTGTCTATTGTTTTTGTCCATCTAGGTTTGTATAAAAGAAAGTTAACTAAAAATACAGTTTTTTTTAATTAATAAAAAATTAACTCTGTCGTAGGGACTGAATGTTGGAGGAGCTTTAAGGGCAGTAAGTAGCAGGAGGCAGCAGGATCAGGGGCAAAATGCTGTCCAGTTTAATAACAATAAAAGGTGGTTTCCGGTGAATGACGAAATGCAATGAATATTTACATAATCTACAAAAGGTAATTACAGAATGAACAGACTCTCAAAATACAGGTTTGAATAAAAATCGAAGCCTAAGATTCAATCAGGCGTTACCTGCAAAACCAACTAAAGCAGTTTGGGGTATACCAGGCTATGGGCAGCCTCCTCACACAGCTTACATACCAAACCAACTCTAGCAGGTTGGGGAATACCAGGCTATGGGCAGCCTCCTCACACAGCTTACATACCAAACCAACTATAGCAGGTTGGGGAATACCAGGCTATGGACAGCCTCCTCACACAGCTCACATACCAAACCAACTCTAGCAGGTTGGGGTATACCAGGCTATGGACAGCCTCCTCACACAGCTCACATACCAGAGCAAGAACATCTCTCCAGCTCACAGGTTGAACAGGTAACTTTATATCTATGGCCCCTACCTATGGGCCATACCATTAACCACAGGTTACTTTATATCTATGGCCCCTACCTATGGGCCATACCATTAACCATGGAGCTCTACCCAAATATGGCATATTAAGGCATGTAACAGATACAGTTGAAGTCGGAAGTTTACATACACCTTACCCAAATACATTTAAACTCAGTTTTTCACAATTCCTGACATTTAATCAGAATTAAAATTCCCTGTCTTAGGTCAGTTAGGATCACCACTTTACTTTAAGAATGTGAAATGTCAGAATAATAGTAAAGAGAATGAATTATTTCAGCTTTTAATTTCTTCATCACATTCCCAGTGGGTCAGAAGTTTACATACACTCAATTGGTATTTGGTAGCATTGCCTTTAAATTGTTTAACTTGGGTCAAACGTTTGGGGTTGCCTTCCACAAGCTTCCCACAAAAAATTCCTCCTGACAGAGCTGCTGTAACTGAGTCAGGTTTGTAGGCCTCCTTGCTCACACACACTTTTTCAGTTCTGCTCACAAATGTCCTATAGGATTGAGGTCAGGGCTTTGTGATGGCCACTCCAATACCTTGGCTTTGTTGTCCTTAAGCCATTTTGCCACAACTTTGGAAGTATGCTTGGGGTCATTGTCCATTTGGAAGACCCATTTGCGACCAAGCTTTAACTTCCTGACTGATGTCTTGAAATGTTGCTTCAATAAATCCACATAATTTTCCTACCTCATGATGCCATCTATTTTGTGAAGTGCAGCAGTCCCTCCTGCAGCAAAGCAACCCCACAACATGATGCTGTCAACCCCATGCTTCACGGTTGGGATAGTGTTCTTCGGCTTGCAAGCTTCCCCCTTTTTTCTCCAAACATAACGATGGTCATTAAGGCCAAACAGTTCTGTTTTTGTTTCATCAGACCAGAGGACATTTCTCCAAAAAGTACGATCTTTGTCCCCATCTGCAGTTGCAAACCATAGTCTGTTTTTTTATGGCTGTTTTGGAGCAGTGGCTTCTTCCTTGCTGAGTGTCCTTTCAGGTTATGTCGATATAGGACTCGTTTTACTGTGGATATAGATACTTTTGTAGCTGTTTCCTCCAGCATCTTCACAAGGACCTTTGCGGCTGTTCTGGGATTGATTTGCACTTTTCGCACCAAGTACGTTCATCTCTAGGAGACAGAACGCGTCTCCTTCCTGAGTGGTATGACGGCTGCGTGGTCCCATGGTGTTTATACTTGCGTACTATTGTTTGTACAGATGAACGTTGTACCTTCAGGCATTTGGAAATTGCTCCCAAGGATGAACCAGACTTGTGGAGGTCTACAATTTTTTTTCTGAGGTCTTGGCTGATTTCTTTAGATTTTCCCATGGTGTCAAGCAAAGAGGCACTGAGTTTGAAGGTAGGCCTTGAAATACATCCACAGGTACATCTCCAATTGACTCGAATGATGTCAATTAGCCTATCAGAAGCTTCTAAAGCCATGACATAATTTTCTGGAATTTTCCAAGCTGTTTAAAGGCACAGTCAACTTAACGTACGTAAACTTCTGACCCACTGGAATTGTGATACAGTGAATTATAAGTGAAATAATCTGTCTGTAAACAATTGTTGGAAAAATTACTTGTTCATCCTAACCAATTTACCAAAACTATAGTTTGTTAACAAGAAATTTTTGGAGTGGTTGAAAAACGAGTTTTAATGACTCCAACCTAAGTGTATGTAAACTTCCGACTTCAACTGTATCTTCATTATACCTACATTTACATATCCTGTCTAAAACATTCCTGGCCTTAAAGCAGGAATACGTTAATAACTTACGTTTTTACGTGGCAAAACGTAAGTTATGGAGCCGTGCACCCTCGCAAGCTACCATTAACGCACTGACATGAGACATGCAAAATGTAAAACACAGGACACTTTACAATATGGAAATAAACTAACTTCTTTCTCGTCAGTGTAGCAAGTGTTCATGTGCACCTGAACATTTAATCCACTGGGAGGATTGCAAAATTGTGAATTACTGCATTTACAGTGCATTCGGAATGTATTCAGACCCCTTGACATTTTCCACATTTTGTTACGTTACAGCCTTATTCTAAAATGTAATAAATAAAACATTTCCCTCATCAATTCACAAGCAATACCCCATAATGACAAAGCAAAAACAGGTTTTTACAAAAAAATTTACAATTTATTAAAATGAAAAAACTGAAATATCACAATTATATAAATATTCAAACCCTTTACTCAGTACTTTGTTGAAGCACCTTTGGCAGCGACTACAGCCTCGAGTCTTCTTGGGTATGACGCTACAAGCTTGGCACACCTGTATTTGGGGAGTTTCTCCCATTCTTCTCTGCAGATCCTCTCAAGCTCTATCAGATTGGATGGGGAGCGTCGCTGCACAGCTATTTTCACGTCTCTCCAGAGATGTTTGATCGGGTTCAAGTCCGGGCTCTGGCTGGGCCACTCAAGGACATTCAGAGACTTGTCCCAAAGCCACTCCTGCGTTGTCTTGGATGTGTGCTTAGGGTCATTGTCTTGTTGGATGGTGAACCTTTGCCCCACTCTGAGGTCCTGAGCGCTCTGGAGCAGGTTTTCATCAAGAATCTCTCAGCACTTTGCTCCGTTCATCTTTGCCTCGATCCTGACTAGTCTCCCAGTCCCTGCAGCTAAAAAACATCCCCACAGCATGATGCTGCCACCACCATGCTTCACCGTTGGGATGGTGCCAGGTTTCTTCCAGACGTGATGCTTGGCATTCAGGCCAAAGAGTTCAGTCTTGGTTTCATCAGACCAGAGAATCTTGTTTCTCATAGTCTGAGAGTCTTTAGGTGCCCTTTGGCAAACTCCAAGCGGGCTGTCATGCCATTTACTGAGGAGTGGCTTCCGTCTGGCCACTCCTCAGTGGTTAGTGGAGTGCTGCCGAGATGGTTGTCCTTCTGGAAGGTTCTCCCAATATCCTGTCTCAGAGTTCTACGGACAATTCCTTCAACCTCTTGGCTTGGTTTTTGTTCTGACATGTACTGTCAACTGTGGGACCTTATATAGACAGGTGTGTGCCTTCCAAATCATGTCCAATCAATTGAGTTTACCACAGGTGGACTCCAATTAAGTTATAGAAACATCTCAAGGATGATCAATGGAAACAGGATGCATCTGAGCTGAATTGAGGTCAATAGCAAAGCGTCTGAATACTTATGTAAATAAGGTATTTCTGTTTGTTGTTTTAATAAATTTGCTAACATTTCTAAAAACCTGTTTTCACTTCATCATTATGAGGTATTGTGTGAAGATTGCTGAGGATTATTTTTTTCTTATCCAATTTAGAATAAGGTTGTAACATAACAAAATGTGAAAAGAGTAAAGGGGTCGGAATACTTTCCGAAGGAATGTAAATGTGAAACTGAAATGCGTCACAATGTAACCTTTATTTAACTAGGAAAGTCAGTTAAGAACAAATTCTTATTTACAATGATGGCCTACCCACGAGGCCAAACCCGGACGACGCTGGGCCAATTTGTGTGCACGGCCCTATGGGATGCAACTCAATCAAACATTTCCTCAACACATAATTAGTCTTGTGTACAGTAAATACTTGTGACAGTGGCAAAAGAACAGTATATACATGTAGGATAAATGAATTACTAGATATATGGGGAAACATGAACGTGATAAACAATTTACAAGGGGAATTAAATAATGCACGTTCGTGCTGAGAGCTACCAAGTCAGTTTCCTCACACTCTGTTTGTCATACCGTCAACCTGGGAGAGAATTACACAAGCACATAGCCGCTGGAAGTAGAGCTGCTGAGAGTGCTGCAGCACCCCCTGAAGAATCAGAAGAATATAAAACAATTAAAATAACTAATATTTATAGTGCACTGGGCCTTTAATAGACCTGTATTAGCAGACATATACCTTTAAATTTAACCTTTATTTAACTATTTACTGAACATTATTAAAAAGTGTTTTAGGAGGCACTCAAGCTATTGTGGAACTTTTCCTGTTGGAAAAAAAAAATATCCCACAAATAAATACAGTCATGTACACACACTTAAGCGTAAAAAATAATATGTTTTGAGAAAAATGTTTTTTTTTAGACAGTAAATAAATAATGTAGCTAATAAAAGCAGAATCTAATTCATGTTAATAAGCTAGCCCCATGATTTTGGTCATATGAAAATGATATTTGGTCATATGATTATGGTATTTGGTCATGTGATTATGGTATTTGGTCATGTGATTATGGTATTTGGTCATATGAAAATGGAATTTGGTCATATGATTATGATATTTGGTCGTATGATTATGACCGGTTTCAAAGACAGGCAATAGAGAGAGAGAGAGGACGAACAGGTCATCAAGTGAGAAACTGAGTTAAAAGGCACAATCAGTTCAACTCTTCATCTTTTTGCTGACTGTAGCCCAAGTGCTATAACAAAACAGTTACAAGCTATGGACATTAGCACCAGCACAAAGCCAAATCGATCACATCCCAAGTTTATTGTTATCCAGACACGAGCTGACTTTTTAATTTCAAGAGATGTTGTTTCAAGATATCCCCTGGCTGTATTATAGCACCTCTTTTTATAGGGAGTTTTATTCTTCCATTGCACCAAATTGTTTCTGAATAAAAGTTCCCCCTTTGGCACAATACCAGACCCTGCATTTGTCAACACAGGCTTTAGAAATTGGAAGAAGACTATTGAGAAGTCCTCAGCTCATGCTAGAAAGTCACTCCCGTTGCAACTCAGTTACAGTGAGTGCACTAGAATCAACCCATGTGGACTCACAGTTTATCTACTTGGAAGCAAGACATGTTCTACTGAAGACTGTAGGTTCAGTGAAGTACTTAGCAAGACAGAGTGAGGCCTTAAGAGATCATGAGGAACAACGAGGAAAATCTGTACCAACTTTTAAAAGGGCAGAAAATGACAGTCCTTCAGAGCTGGTTTTTAAAAACGCGCAACCATGATTAAACTAGTGGTAAGATACAGAATGGGATTCTTAACTTAATAAGCAATGACATAATTTGAAGAAAAGCCAATACCATCCTATGTCTTCCGATTACTCAGTTTTCCTTAGTAATTGACAGAATGCAAGACACAAGAGTGGACGAGGAGCTTATATTCATGAGCTCGCCTTGACTTACAGCTCTTTGAAACGACAAGCAACTTGAATGCAGTGAGCAGTGACAGGAAACAGGGCACAGGGAACAGTGAGCAGTGAGCAGGGAACAGTGAACAGTGAACAGTGAGCAGTGACAGGGAACAGGGCAGGAGGTAAACAAGCCCTCTATCACCTACATGGTCACCCCTGCTACTCTACTCCATCTCAAGCAAATGTGGTGATACACAAAGCAACTCAAACAACATTGAAATTGCATTAATGGTGTAAAAATGTTTTGTACATCTCCCGTATGGCATGTCTCTTGTGACACATTAATTGATGTGTTGACATGACAACTGAGTCAGCGTTTTGAACAACATTTCCGACCCTTTTGTTCCATGCTGGCTGAAGAGCTAGCTAGCCAGTAACTAATAACACCAGACACAGATGAAGACCTAGCTAGCCAATAACTAGCTAGCCAGTAACTAGCTAACACCAGACTCAGTTGAAGACCTAGCTAGCCAGTAACTAGCTAGCCAGTAACTAGCTAACACCAGACTCAGTTGAAGACCTAGCTAACCAGTAACTAGCTAACACCAGACACAGATGAAGACCTAGCTAGCCAGTAACTAGCTAATACCACACAGATGAAGACCTAGCTAGCCAGTAACTAGCTAATACCACACAGATGAAGACCTAGCTAGTCAGTAACTAGCTAATACCACACAGATGAAGACCTAGCTAGCCAGTAACTAGCTAATACCACACAGATGAAGACCTAGCTAGCCAGTAACTAATAACAGACACAGATGAAGACCTAGCTAGTCAGTAACTAGCTGGCACCAGACACAGATAAATGGGGAAACATATTTCAATTTAAATGTAACCTTTATTTAACTAGGCAAGTCAGTTAAGAACAAATTCTTAAGACTCTTCCTAGAGCAGGCCGCCCGGCCAAACTGAGCCGGTGACCAATAACCCAATTGTCACTCTGACAGAGCTCCAGAGTTCCTCTGTGGAGATGGGAGAACCTTCCAGCAGAACAACCATCTATGAAGTACTCCACCAATCAGCCCTTTATGGTAGAGTGGCCAGATGGAAGCCAGGAAAACACACATGACAGCCCGCTTGGAGTTTGCTAAAAGGCACTTAAAGGCTCTCAGACCATGAGAAACAAGATTCTCTGGTCTGATGAAACCAAGATTGAATTCTTTGGCCTGAATGGCCGGACACCTGGCACCATCCCTGTTTTTCAATGGCAGGGACTGGGAGACTAGTCAGGATTGAGGCAAAGATGAACGGAGCAAAGTACTGAGAGATCCTTGATGAAAACCTGCTCCAGAGCACTCAAGACCTCAGACTGGGGTGAAGGTTCACCTTCCAAAAGGACAACAACCCTAAGCACACAGCCAAGACAATGCAGGAGTGGCTTTGGGACAAGTCTCTGAATGTCGTTGAGTGGCCCAGCCAGAGCCCGGGCTTGAACCCGATCGAACATCTCGAGAAACCTGAAAATACATTTGAAGTCGGAAGTTTACATACACTTAGGTTGGAGTCATCAAAACTTGTTTTTCAACCACTCCGCAAATTTCTTGTTAACAAACTATCATTTTGGCAAGTCGGTTAGGACATCTTCTCTGTGCATGACAAAAGTAATTTTTTCAACAATTGTTTACAAACAGATTATTTCACTTATAATTCACTGTATCACAATTCCAGTGGGTCAAAAGTTTACATACACTAGGTTGACTGTGCCTTTAAAGAGTTGAAACATTCCCAAAAATGGTGTCATGGCTTTAGAAGCTTCTGATAGGCTAATTGACATCATTTGAGTCAATTTGAGGTGTACCTGTGGATGTATTTCAAGGCCTACCTTCAACCTCAGTGCCTCTTGACTTTTCCATGATGTCAAGCAAAAATAAATCACCCAAAAATTGTAGACCTCCACAAGTCTGGTTCATCCTTGGGAGCAATTTCCAAACGCCTGAAGGTACCACGTTCATCTGTACAAACAATAGTACGCAAGTATAAACACCATGGGATCACGCAGCCGTCATACCGCTCTGGAAGGAGACATGTTCTGTCTCCTAGAGATTAATGTACTTTGGTGCGAAAAGTGCAAATCAATCCCAGAACAACAGCAAAGGACCTTGTGAAGATGCTGGAGGAAACAGGTACAAAAGTATCTATATCCACAGTAAAACAAGTCCTATATCGACATAACCTAAAAGGTTGCTCAGCAAGGAAGAAGCCACTGCTCCAAAAACTGCCATATAAAAGCCAGACTACGGTTTGCAACTGCACTTGGGGACAAAGATCGTACTTTTTGGAGAAATGTCCTCTGGTCTGATGAAATAAAAATAGAACTGTTATCTCATAATGACCATCGTTATGTTTGGAGGAAAGGGGAGGCTTGCAAGCCGAAGAACACCATCCCAACTGTGAAGCATGGGGGTGGCAGCATCATGTTGTGGGGGTGCTTTGCTGCAGGAGGGACTGCTGCACTTCACAAAATAGATGGCATCATGAGGCAGGAAAATTATGTGGATATATTGAAGCAACATCTAAAAACATCAGTCAGGAAGTTAAAGCTTGGTCGCAAATGGGACTTCCAAATGGACAATGACCCCAAGCATACTTCCAAAGTTGTGGAAAAATGGCTTAAGGACAACAAAGTCAAGGTATTGGAGTGGCCATCACAAAGCCCTGACCTCAATCCTATAGAAAAATGATGGGCAGAACTGAAAAAGTGTGTGCGAACAAAGTGGCCTACAAACCTGACTCAGTTACAGCAGCTCTGTCAGGAGGAATGGGCCAATATTCACCCAACTTATTGTGGGAAGCTTGTGGAAGGCTACCCGAAACATTTAACCCAAGTTAAACAATTTTAAGGCAATGCTACCAAATACCAATTGAGTGTATGTAAACTTCTGACCCACTGGGAATGTGATGAAAGAAATAAAAGCTGGAATAAATCATTCTCTCTATTATTATTTTGTCATTTCACATTCTTAAAGTAAAGTGGTGATCCTAACTGACCTAAAACAGGGAGTTCTTTCTAGGATTAAATCTCAGGAATTGTAAAAAACTGAGTTTAAATGTATTTGGCTAAGCTGTATGTAAACTTCCGACTTCAACTGTAGCTGTGCAGCAAGGCTCCCCATCCAACCTGACAGAGCTTGAGAGGAATGGAAGACTCCCCAAATTCAGGTGTGCCAAGCTTGTAGCATCATACCCAAGAAGACTCGAGGCTGTAATCACTCCCAAAGGTGCTTCAATAAAGTACTGAGTAAAAGGTCTGAATGCTTATGTAAATATGATATCAGTTTTTTTATTTTATAAATTTGAAAAAATGTATAAAAACCTGTTTTTGCTTTGTCATTATGGGGTATTGTGATGTCATTATGGGGTATTGTGATGTCATTATGGGGTATTGTGATGTCATTATGGGGTATTGTGAGTAGATTGATGAAGAAAAAAAATGATTTTTATCAATTTTAGACTAAGGCTGTAACGTAACAAAATGTGGATAAGTCAAGGGGTCTGAATACTTTGAAATGAGTTAAACAGTACGTAAACATTATTAAAGTTACCAGTGTTCCATTATTAAAGTGACCAGTGATTCCATGTCTATGTACACAGGGCAGCAGCCTCTAAGGTGCAGGGTTGAGTAACCGGGTGGTAGCCGGCTAGTGACAGTGACTAAGTTCAAGGCAGGGTACTGGGTGGAGGCCAGCTAGTGATGGCTATTTTAATTTTAACAGTCTGATGGCCTTAAGATAGAAAGCCTCTCGGTCCCAGCTTTGATGCACCTGTAGTGACCGCGCCTTATGGATGGTAGCAGTGTGAACAGGCAGTGGCTCGGGTGGTTGTCCTTGATGATCTTTTTGGCCTTCCTGTGACATCGGGTGCTGTAGGTGTCGTGGAGGGCTGGCAGTGTGCCCCTGGTGATGCGTTGGGCAGACTGCACCACCCTCTGGAAAGCCTTGCACTTTAAAGTTATATATCTTGAAAACTTGATTGCTGACAAGCAAAACATTATGGGACTATATCAACAATGGACAAATGAAACAAATACCAAAATATATTTGTTTTGGAGTGGACTTTTCATTTAAGGTGATGTCACCTTGTCCTTTTAATAACGAATCTAAGTGTTTGACATGGGGGAGGGGACCAGTAACTTTATGATCAAACTTCATCAATGTAGAAGCGACAGTCTTTTTTTTTTCATACTTTGGTCATCCTACATTGATCTGGTTTCCTTCAAATATCATCAAATTCTGACTTTTAATACCCACTGTCTTGCAGTGCAATATGTTTTAATCAACTACTCATTTTGTTCCAGTGCAGAGGCTACACACATAGGCTACACACATTCTAACAGGACTTCCTGTAGACGACTGTGTTTTTATTTTCCGATGTTGAAGATCTGGTCAGGTTGCTCCTTGTCATACCCGTCTCTTCCTCTGAACCAGACAGGAGCTTTAGTTCCCTCAGGAGGTTGAAGATGTGGCTGCGCTCAGCGCTCAGCAAAGACACAAAGTAGATTGAACCATGTTGCTGTCTGTCATATCCACCAGGAGAATCTGGATACCATAGATAGGAAAACAATAGGCCAGAATTGTATTTCTGGCAGTGACAGGCGTAAAACAGGTAATTGGTGCATTTAAGTGAATTGAGATTGAAGAGCTGACCCCTCTCTGTACCACTATATGCTCACCTCTGTGTAACATTGCAACCCGTTATTGAATGTGTATGTTTTTTACTTGATGGTGAATGACAATGAGTTGTTGCTCGAGCATGACGCCATTCTGATTGGTTTATTTTAAAGTCTATTGTTGAGCATGACGCCATTCTGATTGGTTTATTTTAAAGTGTATTGTTGAGCATAACGCCATTCTGATTGGTTTATTTTAAAGTCTATTGTTGAGCATGACGCCATTCTGATTGGTTTATTTTAAAGTGTATTGTTGAGCATGACGCCATTCTGATTGGTTTATTTTAAAGTCTATTGTTGAGCATGACGCCATTCTGATTGGTTTATTTTAGTCTATTGTTGAGCATGACACCATTCTGATTGGTTTATTTTAAAGTGTATTGTTGAGCATGACGCCATTCTGATTGGTTTATTTTAGTCTATTGTTGAGCATGACGCCATTCTGATTGGTTTATTTTAAAGTGTATTGTTGAGCATGACGCCATTCTGATTGGTTTATTTTAGTCTATTGTTGAGCATGACGCCATTCTGATTGGTTTATTTTAAAGTGTATTGTTGAGCATGATGCCATACTGAAGAGTTATTTTGACTATCACTGCATTGTTTTATGAATTAATACTGTAATTCAACTGCGTGACCGAGTAAGAAGTTTCTGGACTTTGGCATTTAAATGTAGTTAAAGAAGGGGTGTGGTGGTGACTTTGTGAACTATTAACAACACAGTTTAAATGAATATAGAAAAGTTTTGGCATTTCAGGAGTGATTGGGGTACATTGAGGGGTACATTGAGGGGTATATTGGGGGGTATATTGAGGGGTATATTGAGGGGTATATATGGGGGTATATTGGGGGGTATATGTGTGCGTATATTGAGGGGTATATTGAGGGGTACATTGGGAGGTACATTGAGGGTATATTGGGGGTATATTGGGGGTTATATTCGGAGGGTATATTGAGGAGTATATTGAGGGGTACATTGGGAGGTACATTGAGGGTATATTGGGGGTATATTGGGGGTTATATTGGGAGGGTATATTGAGCGTATATTGACCAAATTATCATGTTTGGATATATCCAGGCTGCATCACATCCAGCCATGATTGGGAGTCCCATAGGGCGGCGCACAATTGGTCCAGCGTTGTCCGGGTTTGGCCAGGGGGGGGTAGGCCGTCATTGTAAATAAGAATTTGTTCTTAACTGAATTGCCTAGTTAAATAAAAGGTTAAATGAACAAAAAATGTATTTCCACCTCAAAAAGCCACCAGAAACAGCCATTTCACAGCTATTCATTTAAGTGTCCCCAGACCCTGAAGAGGGGTGGTGTACCTTTTGTTAAGTAAATCCAGGTATAAACAAGGTGTAAAGGAGACTGGAGTAGGACTACTGAGATAGAAGGGCTATACAACAGTAGTCTCAGCCTGAGTCACTGCAGAGAAATGACGATGGATTCTCAGCACAACAACGTGGCTTCCAACAGAGGGCAGATGGAAACCAAGCCTTGAGGCAGAGAGAGAGAGAGAGAGAGAGAGAGAGAGATAGAGAAAGAGAGAGATAAGAGATCAAACCTTTGAGGTGCAGATACAGTAAACACAACTATGCAAATGAGAAGAAATGTGGTGTGACCTGCTCCCACTTCTCAAGATCACAATTCAGCTGTTGTTGAGTCCTTGACTCATTCTTGAAACCTCACACATCTACAATAGCTTAGTTTCTGTTATGCTTCAGCAAAGCCTAGTGGAAAGAAACGGCAGGGAGAGTTGGTGGTGACTGTTGCAATGATCATTCACCTGGATTCTTGATTATAACACGGATATGTGGGCCGCAAATACTGTAACAGGCTTGAGGCAACTTTTGACCAAATTCGATCAAATTACGTATGGCAATATTGATATACTGAGCGAGCATGAGCAGCACTGGCTCTTGGCTATTTTCTAGACAAAACATCCAAAGAAGTACTGTAACTTATTGAATAAATGCCTGTGCTGGAAGCCAGTCTCTTCCCTCCATTCTTGGCTGAGTTTCTTCCTGTCCCAGTCAGACAGTAACACGCACAGCTGTGACACATTCCAGCTTTTCCTGCTATGACACATTCCATCTATTAATACATCCTTTTGGCACAGGGAGTCAGGAAATGAGATATGTCCCTTTAAAGCAACCAGTACCCCCCACCCCCCCAAAAATATATATTTCCCATATAAAGCCTATATTAAAGTAGCTGGACTTGAATATTCAAATTAGCTACGAACTCCATGTGGGGCAGGGCGACACATACCGGCTAGTAGGTTTGGTTTGTTTTACACATACCGGCTAGTAGGTTTGGTTTGTTTTACACATACCAGCTAGTAGGTTTGGTTTGTTTTACACATACCGGCTAATAGGTTTAGTTTGTTTTACACATACCGGCTAGTAGGTTTGGTTTGTTTTACACATACCGGCTAGTAGGTTTGGTTTGTTTTACACATACCGGCTAGTAGGTTTGGTTTGTTTTACACATACCGGCTAGTAGGTTTGGTTTGTTTTACACATACCGGCTAATAGGTTTGGTTTGTTTTACACATACCGGCTAGTAGGTTTGTTTTACACATACTGGCTAGTAGGTTTGGTTTGTTTTACACATACCGGCTAATAGGTTTAGTTTGTTTTACACATACCGGCTAATAGGTTTAGTTTGTTTTACACATACCGGCTAGTAGGTTTGTTTTACACATAATGGCTAGTAGGTTTGGTTTGTTTTACACATACCGGCTAATAGGTTTAGTTTGTTTTACACATACCGGCTAGTAGGTTTGTTTTACACATACTGGCTAGTAGGTTTGGTTTGTTTTACACATACCGGCTAATAGGTTTAGTTTGTTTTACACATACCGGCTAATAGGTTTAGTTTGTTTTACACATACCGGCTAGTAGGTTTGGTTTGTTTTACACATACCGGCTAGTAGGTTTGGTTTGTTTTACACATACCGGCCAGCATATTAATGAATATTTGGTGTCACTTCTAGATGGCTTAACAAAGGCATTCAAACTTGCAGTGACTACAGGACAAAACAGACCAAAAAGGTTCAACCATTTAAGGTTTAAGACTTGCTGCCACTCCAATCAGTCCCCTGTACACGTTTTCTTGATGGGGCACTATAACCATATAGGAGTTAAATTGGTGCAGCATTCTCACACACGGGTGCAATAAACATAGCCTCTTACAAGACAATACCTCAAAATATGTTAATGAGCCAGAAATAACTAGTGGCACCCACTAGTTGTCAAATGTTTTTTTTTTTGTGCTCCAATGATACAGTACGGTACTGTATTCTGTAGGGTTCAATTACAGTACCACTCAAAATACAGCAATTTCCCCCGCCCACAACATTTTCCCACAATGCACCATAATTTACAGTATGCTGCAGTAAAACGTTACAGAGTATTTTACTGTTAATATTAACCCAAATTACTGTAGAAATTACAGTTCTGTTACAATGTAGCTATAGTTGTGATTGCTTGTAGCTAAGCTAACTACCGCTGCTACCTATATCAGTCAACAACAGTTTCATGAAACACACAATGACAAACTATTGAGATCCTGTATTACTCAATCCAGTCTCTGGACGAAAGACACTATTAGTTAAGACTATTTGATTATTAACCAAATATTGGCTCATACTGTGAGTCAAGGGGATACGTGACAACCATAGCAACGAGAAAGATTGAGGTGTCCTCTTGACATCCAACTTTTAGCTACAAACCACAGGATGGAACATAAGCTGTGGATTGCTTGGCTTGCTAGCTAGCTTGTGTGGGGTGTGCCACCCACCTGTCTCCTGCTCACTACCAGATAATTTGGAGAAAAAAAAAAAAAAGGTTAATGCAACGTTTATAGGGTTCGGAGAGCGGACGGTCAACTATAGGAACGTTAAGACTAGTCAGGTGTAACAGATGTGCAGTGAAGACCAGAAGACTGGTCTCAGCACCAGTGTAACAGATGTCCAGTGAAGACCAGAAGACTGGTCTCAGCACCAGTGTAACAGATGTCCAGTGAAGACCAGAAGACTGGTCTCAGCACCAGTGTAACAGATGTCCAGTGAAGACCAGAAGACTGGTCTCAGCACCAGTGTAACAGATGTCCAGTGAAGACCAGAAGACTGGTCTCAGCACCAGTGTAACAGATGTCCAGTGAAGACCAGAAGACTGGTCTCAGCACCAGTGTAACAGATGTCCAGTGAAGACCAGAAGACTGGTCTCAGCACCAGTGTAACAGATGTCCAGTGAAGACCAGACTGGACTCGGCACCAGTGTAACGGATGTCCAGTGAAGACCGGAAGACTGGTCTCGGCACCAGTGTAACAGATGTGATGGTACTTCGTAACTGTCTTGCGTTGTAGTTTTTAAAGAAAGGACTGTCCAGCCAGCGGCCCCAGTTGACTGGTGTTTATTCTGACGATAGACAGAAGGTAGCACATTAGATGTGGATGAGAGCAAAAAATGTTGATGGCTGTTGATTCGTAATTTGTCTGTTAGCATGGAAATAACTGTGAATTAGCAGGGGGAGCTAATACGACCATTACAAATAGAGCATGCTAGCTAACTCACTCTTACAGCGTTAACATACAAAAGCACATCCCAGGATGCACCCCAATATCTACCAGGTACCGTACAATTATATATACACATCAGGACATGTACATAGTTAGCTGGTTAAATGTGGTGAACTTGTAAATGTGAAAATAGAATACAGTTTTTAAGAACATGACCTACCACTTGTATGTCAGCATCAGACTGGGTAGAATCTCCCCCTATCTGCAAGTGTAACCAATGTGGCATAACACCTTACTGATATGGAAATGAGATAGAAACCAATAGAAAATACATATTTCCGCAGTTTCAAGTGGAAACATAACCAACCTTGTTACAGAGACAGCACACAGGAGCTATGTAAAAAACATGTCTTTATTCTCTAGACATAGAGGAAACAACCTTCTCAATCAGTTCACTTGACAGACAGGAATTTATATAGACACAGGTCAGGCATTACTAATCAATGATGAACATCCAATTCTCATCTTTACATATGTCCCCCCTCTCCTCGTTTCTCTAACATAAAATCCACTATGTCTATGCCTATTTCTTTCAGAAGCATAACATATGTTGAATATTATATGCATATTGCTGAGATACATTTTATAAAATAATATTCCTGAGTGCTGATATGGCTAACTGAGACGGTCATAAATGCGCTAGTTTTTTTGTCTTCCTACTTAACATAAAATGCCATTGACAGAACATTTTAATTGCACACAATTAAAAAAAGTCACATTCAGATGTTAAAAGTATTTATTTTAAATGTATTTCTTTTTTTACCACCAAAGTCCACAAGGACATGTGCAGTCAACATGCACACAGCAGTCCCACTATCCCCAAGATCTCCTTCGGTTCAACTTTCATACAGTCAACGCCACTCACACAGACAGTAGCCGGGCATGTTCTCCCACACAGAGTAGGTAGCCCCATCCCGACCAGGTAAACCAAGGAGAGCACAGTCCTTCTTTGTGAAAGAAAATCACCTAGCCATTTTGAATCATCCTCAGTCATGTCCAACATGTTGCAACAGGGCCCATCAAAGAGAATGGCGGGAGATGCACAATTCACAGATGTGGATTCCCAGATTCTACTGCCTAAGACTCTTAGAAACCATCTAATAATAAAAGGTCTGGTCACTGTTATTTAAAAAAAAAGCCCCTCTTTTATTTAACAACTCTACACTAACAGAGGTCGGTCAGTGGGGAGAACCCTGGAGGAGGCGGTTAAGTCAGTCAGGTTACCCGGCCTGTCTAACGCCTCCTGCGGCCTTCTCTCCTGCGATGTCGGGACACCCTAGGGCGGCGCCTATGCACAGGGCAGCTGGTGGATGCTCTGCATCTTCTGGGCAAAGTGATTGATATGAATGACTTTTAGACGGGTCTGGAAGGGGGAAGGATTGATGTCGTGATGGTGTAAATTATGATGCAATAATTAGAATTTAGAACATTCCTATCTTCGTGAAGTCATAACAGCCTATTATACAACAGGTGGGTCTAATCCTGAATGCTGATTGGTTAAAAACACATTCCAGCCGGTGTCTATTCCACAAGTTACCACCGGCTAAATCTATGACGTTAAAATGTCTATTTACTCTGTTCCATCTGACTGGGCAATCCACTGTCTCATCAGCCCAGCCAGGCAATTTATAAACTTGATCTCCAATATAAAAGGCATCTAGACATTACCTCACCTTTCTTTTAGACTAACATTTAGTTTTCAACAGCGGAGATTTGTACGTCAATCATTATTTGAATATGCTGGTAACCCGTTGTATAAAAGTGATAATGCCCGAGAAGCCGGTGTTTTGGAGGATATATTGGCACAGGTGTTGTTAGGCCCGAGACAAAGTCAAATGCCGGCAAACTGTGCCAATATATCCTCCCCAAATCTAGGGTTGCTATCCTCCAAACACCGGCGTTCTCCGGCATTATCACTTAAGTATACTCCCAGTCGGTATTAGATAGAATGTAGCGGCTCCGCCCGCCTGTGGGGAAAACAACCTTTGGTTACCCGTTTGGGTCACAGCAAAAACATTTCTTGTTGTTTGCTTGTTTTAGTCAATTACAAAACTACATTTAGGAAAAGTACAACATGTATAAAGAATACTTTTCAACATTGCCTGCTCCAGGCGTTTTCACTACTTAGAAAAAAAACCCGTAATATTGTAAGGCTTCCCTCATGACAGTGCTAGCAGCCACGTAAGTGAGTCGCTAGCTAGCTAGGGACCAGAACATTGAGGTAGCCAAGACCAACAACACAAACAAACAGACTATACAGCTACAAGTAGTGAGTGGGGTTACAAAAGGACATACTAAACCAGTTAAATGTCTTACCTGTGATGACATTTTTCCACATACATAGAGCTCTAGCTACGTGTAGCCTACTTGGACTAAGGCTCGACACACAATTTCCCACATCGAATAGCATGAATCCACAGGGCTCTTCTCACAGGCACTATTTCCCTATGTGGGAGCACTGCAAACCGTAAAAATCTGGATTTTTGGCCTGGTTACATGTACATTGAACAACACAGCAGCTTGTCGGCATGTTTTGTTATTTCTGTATAACAAAAAAATCAACGACCCAGTTGGCTCTTTTGCAATAGGGGTCAATGGGAAAGAATGTTTGTTTTCCCCAATTTTTGGGCGTGGTCAAGGGGAATTCCTTATTGTTATGTGAATATACTCTGGTGTATAGATGCGGTAAAGAGATCAATGGAACTCGACATAAACAATGGAAAAACCATTGAAACATGTGGGAGGAAGATCACAAATTTCCTCACGGCCCCCAGCAAAATTAGCCTGAATTTACTGTGCCTTGAGAAAGTATTCACACCCTTGACTTTTTCCACATTTTGTTGTGTAACAACCTGAATTTAAAATGGATTACGTTTAAGATTTGTTGGTAGCTGGCCTACACACAATACCACATAACGTCAAAGTGGAATTATGTTTTTTCAACATTTTTAGAAATTAATACAAAATAAAAAAGCTAAAATATCTTGAGTGACGAAATATTCAACCCCTTTGTCATGACATGACAACCCTTAAATACGTTCAGGAGTTAAAATAAGCCTAACAAGTCACATAATAAACTGCATGGACTCATTCTGTGGGCAATAATAGTGTTTAACGTGATTTTTTAATGACTATCTAATCTCTGTACCACACACACATACAATTACAGTGCATTCGGAAAGTATTCAGACACCTTCACTTCTTCCACATTTTGTTACGTTACAGCCTTATTCTAAAATGGATGAACTAACAACTTTACCTCATTAATCTACACACAATACCCTATAATAACAAAGCAAAAACAGTAAAAAATATATATATTTTAGCAAATTCATCGAAATTGAGCTCAGGTGCATCCTGTTTCCATTGATTATTCTTGAGATGGTTCTACAACTTGATTGGAGTCCACCTGTGGTAAATTCAACTGATTGAACATGATTTGGAAAGGGACACACCTGTCTATATACAGTGGCTTGCCAAAGTATTCACCCCCCTTGGCATTTTTCCGATTTTGTTGCCTTACAACCCGGAATTAAAATACATTTTTGGGGGGGTTTGTATCATTTGATTTACACAGCATGCCTACCACTTTGAAGATGCAAAATATTTTTTGTGAAACAAACAAGAAATAAGACAAAATAACACACTTGAACGTGCATAACTATTCACCCCCCCCAAAGTCAATATGTTGTAGAGACACCTTTTGCAGCAATTACAGCTGCAAGTATCTTGGAGCACGTCTCTATAAGCTGGGCACATCTAGCCACTAGGATTTTTGCCCATTCTTCAAGGCAAAACTGCTTCAGCTCCTTCAAGTTGGATGGGTTCCGCTGGTGTACAGCAATCTTTAAGTCATACCACAGATTCTCAATTGGATTGAGGTCTGGGCTTTGACTAGGCCATTCCAAGACATTTAAATGTTTCCCCTTAAACCACTCAAGTGTTGCTTTAGCAGTATGCTCAAATCTCTGGAAGCCTGAAACAGGTTTCCCTCAAGGATTTCCCTGTATTAGCGCCATCCATCAATTCTGATCAGTTTTCCAGTCCCTGCCGATGAAAAACATCCCCACAGCATGATGCTGCCACCACCATGCTTCAATGTGGGGATGGTGTCTCGGGGTGATGAGAGGTGTTGGGTTTGCGCCAAACATAGCATTTTCCTTGATGGCCAAAAAGCTCCATTTTAATCTCATCTGAGTACCTTCTTCCATATGTTTGGGGAGTCTCCCACATGCCTTTTGGCGAACACAAAACGTGTTTGCTTATTTCTTTCTTTAAGCCTTTTTCTGTCCACTCTTCCGTAAATCCCAGCTCTGTGGAGTGTACTGCTTAAAGTGGTCCTTTGGCCAGATGCTCTAATCTCCGCTGTGGAGCTTTGCAGCTCCTTCAGGGTTATCTTTGCTCTCTTTGTTGCCTCTGATTAATGCACTCCTTGCCTGATCTGTGAGTTTTGGTGGGCAGCCCTCTCTTGGCAGGTTTGTTGTGGTGCCATATTCTTTCCATTTATTAATAATGGATTTAATGGTGCTCCGTGGGATGTTCAAAGTTTCGGATATTTGTTTATAACCCAAACCTGATCTGTACTTTTCCACAACTTTGTCCCTGACCTGTTTGGAGAGCTCCTTGGTCTTCATAGTGCTGCCCCTTGCTTAGTGGTGTTGCACTCTTTGGGGCCTTTCAGAACAGGTGTATATATACTGAGATCATGTGACAGATCATGGGACACTTACATTGCACACAGGTGGACTTTATTTAACTAATTATGTGACTTCTGAAGGTAATTGGTTGCACCAGATCTTATTTAGGGGATTCATAGCAAAGGGGTGAATACATATGCACACACCACTTTTCCATTTTTTATTTTTTTGAATTGTTTTAAACAAATCATTTTTTTCATTTCACTTCACCAATTTGGAGTATTTTGTGTATGTCCATTACATGAAAAAAAAACAATAATCTATTTAAATTACAGGTTGTAATGCAACAAAATAGGAAAAACGCCAAGGAGGATGAATACTTTTGCAAGGCACTGTAAATACCAAAAGTATGTGGACACCTGTTCTTCGAACATCTCATTCCAAGATCATGGGCACTAATATGGAGTTGGTCCTCTGCTATACCACCCTCCACTCTTCTGAGACTCAAAGCCCACTTCGTGGCTGCGCTGTTGTTGATCCTAGACGTTTCCATTTCACAATAACAGCACTTACAGTTAACCGGGGCAGCTCTAGCAGGGCAGAAATTTGAGGAACTGACTTGAAAGTCACTGAGCTCTTCAGTAAGACCATTCTACTGCCAATGTTTGTCTATGGAAGGGGTGTCCACATACTTTTGTATTTATAGTGCATATTAGCATATAGTGACTGACTCACCCTATGATGAAGATGAAGCCTAGGCTACTTACCGGTGATGGTTGATGTGCGTGTTCCAATAGCTTATCTTAAGATAAGCTACTTTGAAAAACAACGCTGTTCGCTCAGAATCGCTCAAGATTTGAGGGGCTATTGATCCTCTCTGGAGTAGTATTAGCATAGCATGCCCGTATTATCTGCATTTTCAACAGCGTTTAAGAAATATATTACCTTCAACAGTGTTAACTTGTGATCAAGCCATCACTGGTTTTGTGATTATTGGTGTCATACAAATGTTAGCTAACGGGGTTAGCATTTAGCATGTTTGACATTTCAGTGGAAATACTACTACTATCGACTTTTCGATAAGCGGCTTAGCAAAAACAAATATGTTGGCTAGACTTCCTGTTAACAAAATAAATACTTGCATGAAAGCTGTTAGCTATATTTCAAAGGTAAAAAGTTGAATATGATGATGTGTGGTCTGCAGTCGAATTTTACAATATACAACGTGTCCCACAAAATGTGTGTATATATATATATATGTATATATATGTATATGTATATATGTATATATATGTATATATGTATATATATGTATATATATATGTAACAGTGTAGGTTCCGTCCCTTTCTTCGCCCCAACCCGGGCTCGAACCAGGGACCCTTGCACACATCAACAACTGACACCCCACGAAGCATCGTTACCCATCGCGCCACAAAAGCCAACGCAAGGGGAAACCCTACTTCAAGTCTCAGAGCAAGTGACGTCACTGATTGAAATGTTATTAGCGCGCACCACCGCTAACTAACTAGCCATTTCACATTGGTTACACTCACCCCCCCTTTGACCTCCTCCTTTTCCGCAGCAACCAATGATCTGGGTCACGGCACCAATGTAACAGTGTAGGTTCCATCCCTCTCTTCACCCCAACCCGGGCTCGAACCAGGGACCCTTGCACACATCAACAACTGACACCCACCGAAGCATCGTTACCCATCGCGCCACAAAAGCCGCGGCCCTTGCAACGCAAGGGGAAACCCTACTTCAAGTCTCAGAGCGAGTGACGTCACTGATTTAAATGTTATTAGCGCGCACCACCGCTAACTAACTAGCCATTTCACATCGGTTACATATATATACACACACAAAACTCTCAAAATCCTAACTTAACTTACATTTTAGTCATTTAGCAGACGCTCTTATCCAGAGAGACTTACAGTAGTGAAAGCATGAATTTTTTTCCGTACTGGTCCCCCGTGGGAATCAAACCCACAACGCTGGTGTTGCAAACACCATGCTCTACCAACTGAGCCACACAGGACCACTTACATAAATGTACCACTTACATAAATTGCAATGTAAAATCAGTGGTCAGCTAGCTTGAAGGGTGTCTTTAGTCGCAAAAAGTACCGTTATTTTCCAGTCCATTTAAACGTGGAACTCGAGGTGATTTAATCCTCTAACCGCTAGAGAGTGTCCGATGTTTGGGAAAAATAGCTAGAAAGATTGTTTATAATTTTGCCGAAAATATTTATTTTAAAATTATTTTGGTAAAATTATTTCAATTTATCAGCGGGCACCGCTAGCACCCCTACTTCCCGCGGCTATGGAAACAACATGTCCTGGATTTTTTAGATTTTTTTTATATATATATATATATATATATATATATATATGTATATATAGTCTGACAATTTGTAGCAGCCACACGTTTCTATTTGGGGGCGGAACTGTGTGAGCTGTGCGTATTGACGACACGTGATAGCCTACTAGGCTATATGAATGGAAATATCGACAGAATATAGTATTTTTTTAAAAAAAGTGCAGATGTAAACCAACCATGCACGGAGAACTAATTATGTTCATCAAATCTTTTCAGGATTAAATTATTGTACATGTGGTGTAACAGAAGAAAACTCCGCTGACGGAATGCCTCGGAATCATTGAATTGCAATCAACGACGGAGCAGCACGGACTATCGATAGGCTATGTATTTCCTGTAGCCTGTTCCGACTCCTCTCAGACGACAGCCTACTGAGATCGGTCTGTGAAAGTCTTCCGTTGTCTTTGTCATTTTATGAGGTTAGGCTTCCCAGAATAAATGAATTATGTGTGTGAGCTGGCGAGTTGACAGGAGTGTCGAGAATCGGTATGGTAGCTTAATTATCAACAGCGATTTCGGCCGGTAGTTAATGCGGCAAGCACCTGTAGCCTGCTGCCAAAGGTATTTTACAACTACCATTCCGTCTGTGCTGCCGCCTTGCACGACCTGTGAGAGAAGTCAAATTGGGTGATTGATTACCTTTGAGTCTCGGGAACGTGCCCAAGGTCGTCACTAGTTCCCACAGCCACAAAGTTATAAACCTCGCCCAATTGAACAATTTCCCTTCTTAATAAAATCTGATTTTTTTTAACCTAACCATAACCACACTGTTAACCTTATGCCTAACCTTAAATTAAGATCAAAACCCAAGTTTTTTTTCTTTTTTCTTAAGAAATGTTTATGATATAGCCAATTTTGACTTTGTGGCTGTAGTAACTAGTGAAAGCCCGTGCCCTGGGCGCAACGGTACCGATGGTCCCCTTTGATACTGTTGGAAAGCTGCATTAAC
Source organism: Salmo trutta (assembly GCF_901001165.1). Classification (NCBI taxonomy): domain Eukaryota; kingdom Metazoa; phylum Chordata; class Actinopteri; order Salmoniformes; family Salmonidae; genus Salmo; species Salmo trutta. The sequence goes on from NC_042980.1 coordinate 46,623,002, forward strand.
AACATCATTATCAATGTAATGCCAGCTTCATACATGGTTGTAACCTATTTACAAGCCAAACAAATTGACATATGCAGCCTAATGGTCATAAAATAAAGGTATTTTTAACATTGAAATTATGTCTTAATTTCCTAGCATATGTTATGTGTAACACACAGGAGGTTGGTGGCACCTTAATTGGGGAGGATGGCCTCGTGGTAATGGCTGGAGCGGTAATTAGTGTATAATGATATCAAATGCATCAAAACATGCGGTTTCCATGTGTTTGATTCCATTTCCTCCGTTCAAGCCGTTATGAGCCGTCCTCCCCTCAGCAGCCTCCACTGGTGTATCAACAAAACAAAAAAAGGTTGATTCCAGAAAGGTCATGCACAAGGACACGTGTCCCCTCAGATTTGTCCTGTTTATTCTTTTATGAAAAATTCCTAAAAATGTTCTGTAATAGCGTACTGCTAGCCACTTAAGAGTTGTATGAAGTTGGCTTTAGCTAGCCCAGATAGGTTCACAATCTGACAACTAGCTACCAAGAAGCCATTTTCAGGCTAACATTTTTTACATTTTAGTAATTTAGCAGACGCTCTTATCCAGAGCGACTTACAGTAGTGAATGCATACATTTCATCCCCCCCCCCCCCGTGCAAAACGAACCCACAACCCTGGCGTTGCAAACACCATGCTCTACCAACTGAGCCACACGGGACTAACAATCAAGTTAGTTAAACAAGCTAGCTATCTTAGCTGGCATGCCTACTATCTGACCCTGCTTGTCATCTATGAATATTTCAACATCTTGGCCATGTTCTGTTATAATCTCCACCCGGCACAGCCAGAAGAGGACTGGCCACCCCTCATAGCCTGGTTCCTCTCTAGGTTTCTTCCTAGGTTCTGGCCTTTCTAGGGAGTTTTTCCTAGCCACCGTGCTTCTACACATGCATTGCTTGCTGTTTGGGGTTTTAGGCTGGGTTTCTGTACAGCACTTTGTGACATCGGCTGATGTAAGAAGGGCTTTATAAATAAATTTGATACTGGCAAGGTTGGTAGGCTTTAGAAAAGCAAGCAATAACTAAATATACTAAGACTGACATTCCTTTTCAATCTTTTATCCAGATTTTAGCAGAGATTCAGAGAAGCATAATTAGTTTCTTAATAAAAGAACCACCAGTCAGGATACAGCCAGCTCAAGGTATGCTGAGACATGCAGAATAAAACATTTTAAAAAAAACAATTGTGCATACAATTTAAGCATATTGATTATGGCTCTAGATTGCAGGAAAAAGCTGTTTTCAGGTGTTTGAAAAATGCAACATTCTTCCAAATTTTAAGGATTTGGGGGGGGGGGGCGGCTCTGGAATACCCCAAGCCATCCGGAACGTACATTGTGCACCCTCAGATTTTTGGGGTTCATAACGCATCTGGATTTAAGGGTTTATCATTTGAAGTCCAAGCCAGTAGAAACCGGGTGCTCCCTTTTTTCCCCCCATTATTTTCCTGTTTAGTCACCCGTTGAAGTGTCCTGGTGTAAGGAATGTTTTTTTTGGGGGTGGGGGGAGGGGGGGGGTTGCTTACAGTATGCATCAGTTACCTCAGTTGAATGGGAGGGTGTGTCGTTGACAAGCAGGAGAGAAACGGCCACTAGGAATAGCGGGGTTGTGTAAAGGCCAAGCGAAAGGACTGGAATGTCTCCATGTCAGTCTAATGGCAGGCAGTTCCCCAGATGGCTCTTTAGACTAGGATTACCATATCAGGTTCCTTCCACCACAGGACCACATTTCACTTAAACAGATCCTACAAGACTGATTGATCTATTGATTCATGTATTGACTTGATGAATGGATTGATTTGACTAAAGTGATACATGGAGTAAATGGATATTCTGCCATAGACAGGTTAGGTTACTTTCTAAATGTAATCTACTAGTTAACTGTCAAATTGTGCTCAGTAACATCACTTTTTGGATTAGCCAAACTCAGTAATGTAATCTGATTACTTTCCCCTTAAGAGGCATTAGACAAACATGTAAACTCAGCAAAAAAATAAATGTTTCTCACTGTCAACTGTGTTTTATTTTCAGCAAATTTAATATGTAAATATTTCTATGAACATAAGATTCAACAACTGAGACAAACTGTACAAGTTCCACAGACATGTGACTAACAGAAATGGAATAATGTGTCCCTGAACAAAGGGGGGGAGGGGGTCAAAAGTAACAGTCAGTATCTGGTGTGGCCACCAGCTGCATTAAGTACTGCTGTGCATCTCCTCCTCATGGACTGCACCAGATTTGCCAGTTCTTGCTGTGAGATGTTACCCCACTCTTCCACCAAGGCACCTGCAAGTTCACGGACATTTCTGGGGGGAATGCCCCTAGCCCTCACCCTCCGATCCAACAGGTCCCAGATGTGCTCAATGGGATTGAGATCCGGGCTCTTCGCTGGCCATGGCAGAACACTGACATTCCTGTCTTGCAGGAAATCACTCACGGAACGAGCCGTATGGCTGGTGGCATTGTCATGCTGGAGGGTCATGTCAGGATGAGCCTGCAGGAAGGGTACCACATGAGGGAGGAGGATGTCTTCCCTGTAATGCACAGCGTTGAGATTGCCTGCAATGACAACAAGCTCAGTCCGATAATGCTGTGACACACTGCCCCAGACCATGACGGACCCTCCACCTCCAAATCGATCCCTCTCCAGAGTACAGGCCTCGGTGTAACGCTCATTCCTTCGACGATACAGTGAGGGGAAAAAAGTATTTGATCCCCTGCTGATTTTGTACGTTTGCCCACTGACAAAGAAATGATCAGTCTATAATTTTAATGGTAGGTTTATTTGAACAGTGAGAGACAGAATAACAACAAAAAAATCCAGAAAAACGCATGTCAAAAATGTAATAAAATGATTTGCATTTTAATGAGGGAAATAAGTATTTGACCCCTCTGCAAAACATGACTTAGTACTTGGTGGCAAAACCTTTGTTGGCAATCACAGAGGTCAGACGTTTCTTGTAGTTGGCCACCAGGTTTGCACACATCTCAGGAGGGATTTTGTCCCACTCCTCTTTGCAGATCTTCTCCAAGTCATTAAGGTTTCGAGGCTGACGATTGGCAACTCGAATCTTCAGTTCACTCCAGATTTTCTATGGGATTAAGGTCTGGAGACTGGCTATGCCACTCCAGGACCTTAATGTGCTTCTTCTTGAGCCACTCCTTTGTTGCCTTGGCTGTGTGTTTTGGGTCATTGTCATGCTGGAATACCCATCCCTGACCCATTTTCAATGCCCTGGCTGAGGGAAGGAGGTTCTCACCCAAGATTTGACGGTACATGGCCCCGTCCATCGTCCCTTTGATGCAGTGAAGTTGTCCTGCCCCCTTAGCAGAAAAACACCCCCAAAGCATAATGTTTCCACCTCCATGTTTGACGGTGGGGATGGTGCTCTTTGGGTCATAGGCAGCATTCCTCCTCCTCCAAACACGGCGAGTTGAGTTGATGCCAAAGAGCTCCATTTTGGTCTCATCTGACCACATCACTTTCACCCAGTTGTCGTCTGAATCATTCAGATGTTCATTGGCAAACTTCAGACAAGCATGTATATGTGCTTTCTTGAGCAGGGGGACCTTGCAGGCGCTGCAGGATTTCAGTCCTTCACGGCATAGTGTGTTACCAATTGTTTTCTTGGTGACTATGGTCCCAGCTGCCTTGAGATCATTGACAAGATCCTCCCGTGTAGTTCTGGGCTGATTCCTCCCTCACCGTTCTCATGATCATTGCAACTCCACGAGGTGAGATCTTGCATGGAGCCCCAGGCCGAGGGAGATTGACAGTTCTTTTGTGTTTCTTCCATTTGCGAATAATTGCACCAACTGTTGTCACCTTCTCAGCAAGCTGCTTGGCGATGGTCTTGTAGCCCATTGCCGCCTTGTGTAGGTCTACAATCTTGTCCCTGACATCCTTGGAGAGCTCTTTGGTCTTGGCCATGGTGGAGAGTTTGGAATCTGATTGATTGCTTCTGTGGACAGGTGTCTTTTATACAGGTAACAAACTGAGATTAGGAGCACTTCCTTTAAGAGTGTGCTCCTAATCTCAGCTCGTTACCTGTATAAAAGACACCTGGGAGCCAGAAATCTTTCTGAGAGGGGGTCAAATTCTTATTTCCCTCATTAAAATGCAAATAATTTTATAACATTTTTGACATGCGTTTTTCAGGATTTTTTTGTTGTTATTCTGTCTCTCACTGTTCATTAAAAATTTTTTTTTTACATTTTAGTCATTTAGCAGACGCTCTTATCCAGAGCGACTTACAGTAGTGAATGCATACATTTCAAACATTTAATTTCATGCATTTTTTTTAAATGTATTATTTTTTTTATTTTTTGTGCTGGCCCCCTGTGGGAATCGAACCCACAACCCTGGCGTTGCTAACACCATGCTCTACCAACTGAGCCACAGGGATAAATCTACCACTTAAATAAACCTACCATTTAAAATTATAGACTGATCATTTCTTTGTCTGTGAGCAAACGTACAAAATCAGCAGGGGATCAAATACTTTTTCCCTCACGGTAAACGCGAATCCGACCATCACCCCTGGTGAGATAAATCCGCAACTCATCAGTGAAGAGAACTTCTTGCCAGGCCTGTCTGGTCCAGCGACGGTGGGTTTGTGCCCATAGTCGACGTTGTTGCCGGTGATGTCTGGTGAGGATCTGCCTTACAACAGACCTAAAAGCAGTTGTTGTTGCCATCCTGTACCTGTCCCGCAGGTGTGATGTTTGGATATACCGATCCTGTGCAGGTGTTACACGTGGTCTGCCACTGCGAGGACAATCAGCTGTCCGTCCTGTCTCCCTGTAGCGCTGTCTTAGGTGTCTCACAGTACGGACATTGCAATTTATTGCCCTGGCCACATCTGCAGTCCTCATGCCTCCTTGCAGCATACCTGAGGCACGTTCACGCAGATGAACAGGGACCCTGGGTATCTTTCTTTTGGTGTTTTTCAGAGTCAGTAGAAAGGACACTAAAGAGGCCTAAGTTTTCATAACTGTGACCTTAATTGCCTACCGTCTGTAAGCTGTTAGTGTCTTAATGACCGTTCTACAGATGCATGTTCATTTAATTGTTTATGGTTCATTGAACAAGCATGGGAAACCGTGTTTAAACCCTTTACAATGAAGCTCTGTGAAGTTAATTCGTAAAAATCCAAATATCTTTGAAAGACAGGATCCTGAAAAGGGGACGTTTCTTTTTTTGCTGAGTTTATATTACCAATGGAACGACCATCTATTGCAGGATAAATCCATGTTAGCGTTTACATAGCTGGCCATAAATGGATTAATTAATGAGTTAGTTATGTAGGCTTTTTCTAACCCATTGCTTTCTACTACAGCTAATAATACAATTAGGTTAGATCTTAAATTAAATACCTGTCAGATTTGCAGTCATTCAAATTAATTTAATACCCTTTGAGCTTCCATTTATAGGATTTGTAAATATATATATTAGCCAAGTTGTTTTACCAGAGCATAACTCAAAAACAAAGCACTTTTTAGCCTACTCTGTTTATGATTTTGTTGTCATGGAGAACTGATTGGGCTCATTGCTTCGAGTTGAAAAATAAATGCTTTGAACATCTGTTACTCCCCAACCCTGGCCATAGACTCGTTACTTCTTCACAGAGGGCTTTGAATACCCTATATTCTCTGGATGTCACAGAGAAACACCAATTCTATGTATTTCAACATTACCTCATAGTTCATATAGTGATACAATAATACATGTGTAGCCTATTTGAAACACCTCTCTGAGCTTTGCATGCTTTCTCAATTTATTTTAAGCACAGTCAGCATCAGTACCCCCTTTTTTTTGTTGCTATAAAGTCGACAAAGTGGCTTTGTCAGCAACTGAAGAAGGTTGGATTTACTCTCCAGGTGCGTGTTCCATCCTGGTTCCTGCAGTAACGGCAGCAGCAGGGTTCTGTTTTTATCACATATGTTTAATAATAACCATGTGAAGAGTATTTAGACAGGAGTGCTGGAGCTCGTCCCTCCCACCCTCGCTCCCAGAGCCAGACCCAGGACAGGCTGGACCCAGGAGGGGTGTGAGCCTCAGTTAAAGCATGCTGCTGTGGATGAACTTTGACCCCAAACAAGCCGTCCAACTCCTATCTTGGATCACGTTCCTTATTCTCTCTTTTCTCACTCACTCACTCGCAGTTTAAATGCCTCTGCTTCAATACATGCCCTGACATGCTGAGAAACAGGAGGGGAGGAGCGGAAAAAAAGAGGACAAGAAAAACCAGAGAGCAGCTGAGAGGGTGGGAGGGTGGAGAGAGAGAGAAGGGGCGTGTGAAAGAGGAGGGAATTCCATATGAGCCAAATGTACGGAGAGACTCCAGAAGAGAAAAGCGAGGAAGCAGCACTGTCAGCAGCAGATACAGAAGATTTAGGGAGCATGTTATGTTAGGAAGGGTTGGGGAGATAAAACAAGGAGATTTTTATCTGTGGTTAAGTGAGCCCTTGTGGTAATCTCTCACTCTGTGTCTCTCTCGCTCTTTTTTTCCCTCTCTCTCTCTCTCTGACGGAGGACAGGAGTGGTGTGTGTGAGAGCGTGTCAGTACTGGAGTTGTGTAGCAGCAGATACATTCTATTCATGGTCCATTTTCTTTCTTTTTTTTCTTTTTTTTCCTAACCTGAGGACCAGGTTGAGGCGGCAGAGAGACACACTGATTAACTGGAGGAACCTGTGGAGAGATGAAAGGATCTCTCGCCACGCACCAGAGTGTCCAGAGGACTGATCCAAGTTGCCTACAGACAACTGAGGAGGATTAAGAGACTCTGGGATGGTATCTGGAAGAGTCCCCAGATCATAACGTCTGACGCAGAACCTTCAGGACAGTACCCTGTCACCTTGTCACTGCCAGAGCTACCGACGGTGTTGTATAGTACATTCAAATCAAAAGAGAAACTATAAGAGACGCTGGGGATTATGGGACGTTGGACCCGTGGTGGAGTGACTCCTGGTTAGTTTCCAGGGGCCCGATGAGTGGTAGCAGTCATAACACCAGCCTGCTACGGGGCCGCCGCTTCTACTGCCGGGAATGGGCCCTGGAAAAGCTCCAGCGCTGTCTGGATGCCAAGCCCACTCCCGGCCGGCCCCCGGGGATCCTGGTAACTGGGGGTCCCGGGGCAGGAAAGACAGCTCTATGCATGGAGGCAGTATGGCCCACCTCGGACGCAGGGCTGCGGGTCGGGCTGGCACCCCACTGCCTTGCGTTTCACTTCTGCCAGCGAGAGGACGGGAGGAGCGTGGCGGTGTGGAGGTTTGTTCTGGGCCTGGTGGACCAGCTGAGGGCCAGCCCCCTCCTCCCCCTGGGGTACAAGGACACACTGGACACCCCCTTGGTGGCTCCCACCCTGGAGCCCCTACACTGCCAGAGGGACCCTGATGACACCTTCAAAAGGTCTGCACTCTATATTACTCCCTAGCGTTACTAACCAACTTATCTAGACAGCTTTGTGAATTGCTCTGTTTTGATGTGAATTCAACACATTCTGTCTGGGGGAAAAGAAAAAAAAATGGATGTGAAATTTCTATAGAGAGATTTTGAGGTTTGTTAAAAGTCAAACATTGAGTCAGTCAGGTTGATAGGGATACATATGCACTGGACAAATAAACCCATTGTTTTATTTGACGTTATAGTCATAGTAGCATGTGAATAGTCATAGTCATAGTAGCAATAATGCATTTGGAAGGGAAGTGACACCATCACCAAACAGACCAGTTCTCCAAGATGACTGTCCTTGACTACTTCTTACAGATAACAGTGAGTTTCCACCAACCTTCAGATTCCATACTAAAAGCCTGTCTCTGCTAGTACTGTTCGGTCAAACAAAAAAGAGCCATAGTGAAAAGCAAGCAATTGTCCCGCTTCCTTGGTTTGTATAAGAATGTATTTCTCCCCTCATAATACAAGCCATTCAAGTGCTCTCACGATCGACCTCCCAGTCTGAATGGACGCTACAATGCTATTTATGACACGTCCTTTTAGAAACGAGGACAAAGACGTGAAAAATGCATTCCGTCGAGTCGCAGAGACTTGAGTCGTTGGTACCGCTTGGTGAGGTCGTCATTCTCACGAGGACCCTCTCTGTCTCTCTGCTGCTGTCTGATGTTGACCGCTGGTTGTGGAGGGAACGCTCTCACTCCCTGTTTGCTGTGTTTCTGGTGTGAAGTATTAGGGCTACATTCCACATTAGCCCTCAGACTGACCCATAGCCTGGAGATATCTTTGTGTGTTTGGCGCCTGAGTGAGAGGAAGGGGTTGTGGTTGAGCCACTGTCATGTGAACACTAAACGGTGGTCGACAAACAGGGGAAACATGAGCTTGGAGTGGCAGCGAACGGATATACAGAGAATCCTTAGATTTGGACAGATGCTAGCTGGAGCCATTGGAGTCCTATATAACCGCTTAGCTTACACTGTCAACATCAACAATGGCTAGTCGACCCAACTACCAACCACCTTTTCCACTGCCTTTTTTACAGCTATTTTCCCTCGTAAAGTCCTTAACTGTCCTTTAAAACTACGCTATTCTCTCTAGTCTTATCTAATTGCTGTTCCACAAGGCTGGCCCGTTGTTAAAAGGCTCGTCTGTTTTAAACCATTTTTCCAAACTTTTGGGCCAATTAGGGCTCACAGTGTTGTCAGCCTCTTCTCCACACCGTGTCCAATTCAAAGGTTAGCCTGTGGCCAGGACCACGAGGATAGGATGGAGCAGGAAGCCCTCAGTCAATTAAAGGGCCATTAACGTGGTTCTGGGCATGCACAGCATGTGCTCAAGACACACACACACACACACACACACACAAAACCTTCCCTGTTATCATATTAGTAAGACACAAACTTGTGACCAAGAAGTTTTGGAACGGAGCATTCACTTTTAAATTCCTTCTCTTAAAAGGCACTAAGTGCTTTTACATAAACTCAAGCTGTATTGTATCAGTACAGGTGTAAAGGTAAAATGTATTGTATCAGTACAGGTGCGTCAAAGCTGGGCCCGAGAGACTGAAAAATAGTTTCTACCTCGGCCATCAGACTGCTAAACAGCCATTTTTTTTATTTATTTAACAAGGCAAGTCAGTTAAGAACAAATTCTTATTTACAATGATGGCCTACTGGGAAACAGTGAGTTAACTGTGTCGTTCAAAGGCACAACGACTGATTTTTACCTTATCAGCTCAGGGATTCGATCTAGCAACCTTTCGGTTACTGGCCCAACACTCTAACCACTAGGCTACCTGCCACCCGTCACTAACTCAGAGGCTGCTGCCTACATTGACTCACTAGTCACTTTAAACAATTCCACTTTAATAATGTTTACATATCTTACGTTACTCATCTCATATGTATATACTGCATCTTATACCATCTATTGCATCTTGCCTATGACACTCGGTTATCGCTCATCCATATATTTATATACAGTTGAAGTCGGAAGTTTACATACACCTTAGCCAATACATTTAACTCAGTTTTTCACAATTCCTGACATTTAATCCCAGTAAAAAATCCCTGTCTTAGGTCAGTTAAGATCACCACTTTATTTTAAGAATGTGAAGTGTCAGAATAATAGTAGAGAGAATTATTTAATTCAGCTGTTATTTTTTTCATCACATTCCCTGTAGGTCAGAAGTTTAAATACACTCAATTAGTATTTTGTAGCATTGCCTTTAAATTGTTTAACTTAGGTCAAACGTTTCGGGTAGCCTTCCACAAGCTTCCCACAATAAATTGGGTGAATTTTGGCCCATTCCTCCTGACAGAGCTGGTGTAACTGAGTCAGGTTTGTAGGCCTCCTTGCTCGCACGCGCATTTTCAGTTCTGCCCACAAATCTTCTATAGGATTGAGGTCAGGGCTTTGTGATGGCCACTCCAATACCTTGACTTTGTTGTCCTTAAGCCATTTTGCCACAACTTTGGAAGTATGCTTGGGGTCATTGTCCATTTGGAAGACCCATTTGCGACCAAGCTTTAACTTCCTGACTGAAGTCTTGAGATGTTGCTTCAATATATCCACATAATTTAATTCCTCATGATGCCATCTATTTTGTGAAGTGCACCAGTCCCTCCTGCAGCAAAGCACCCCCACAACATGATGCTGCCACCCCGTGCTTCATGGTTGGGATGGTGTTCTTCGGCTTGCAAGCATCCCCCTTTTTCCTCCAAACATAACGATGGTCATTATGGCCAAACAGTTCAATTTTTGTTTTATCAGACCAGAGGACATTTCTCCAAAAAGTACGATCTTTTTACCCATGTGCAGTTGCAAACCGTAGTCTGTCTTTT